>NC_041224.1:8389907-8433080 GCF_002837175.3 Physeter macrocephalus | reverse complement strand
TTTTAATATATATAAATTTATTTATATTTGTCTGCGCAGGCTCTTCATTGTGGCGCGTGGGCTTCTCTCTAGTTGCGGCACGTGGGCTCAGCAGTTGTGGTGTGTGGGCTTCGACACCCCGTGGCATGTGGGACGTTAGTTCCCCGACCAGGGCTCGAACCCGCATCCCCTGCATTGGAAGGTGGATTCTTAACCACTGGACCACCGGGGAAGTCCAATATATATTTAGTTATACAAAATTCTCTCCTCTCTTGGTCTGTGCAGGCATACACACACGTGCAATAGTATGAACGTGTCAATCAAACTGAAAAAAATGGTGAGAAAGTCCTACGTGGCAAGAACTTTTCTGGTGATTTTTCAAAGTAACCATATTATTTGCCTATTTTTATTGCTTTTGTTAAAATAAATCTTTTGAATTTTGCACAATGTGGATCCATTAGATGGTTCACTCTCATCTCATAGACCTTGCAGAATACTACGCAGAGCATGGCGGCTTTACCAAGACTCTGGATTTGAGTTTGGTAGTCCTGACCATTTTAGATTCTTTGATGTTATACCAGGAAATGAAGACAAAAAATACCTCATTTAAGCCATTAGTTTCAATCTTGTCTCTTGCTTTCAAACAAAGCTGGTAAGGCAGCAAAAAGCTGTTTCACTCTCTTATTGACCTTGCACCCAAAAGATGAAAATGAAGAATATGTTGTAAATATGTTAATAAAAAAAAAAAAAGGAATTCCCTGGAGGTCCAGTGGTTAGGACTCGGCGCTTTCACTGCTGAGGCCCGGATTCAATCCCTGGTAGGGGAACTAAGATCCTGCAAGCTGGGAGGCACAGCCAAAAACAAACAAACAACTACAGAAAACACAACTGCAGCATGTTATTAAAAAATATATATATGTTTGCCTAAAAGACAAAAAGAAAAGTAAAATCTGCCCATTGGCACAATGTGAAAATTTGCTTCAGAATCAATTAAAATACACTTTACAGGAATACGTAATGAAGCCAACACCTTGCTCTTGTGTAAAGTGTCACAGATCACACAGTGGCTGCATTTTATGTCTCATATAAGGGTGCCTGTACAACGCTGAGTGAGGGCTTTGGTATTTTCCTGACTCACAAGGACAGGAGCGTGCCACCCGCTGAATCATCCCCTTGCTCCCTGGGGCGCCTGGGTGTTTCAAGACACTAATGGAAGATTAAATTCTGGTTACCATGACAGCTACCTAAATGCTGTCATGATAATATCAACAGATGTAGTGCAGTGTTCCCTGGAAGTTGAATTTTTTTTTCCCTTTCAAAACCTCAATAATTAAATCATTGCAAGTGCTTCAATAACTAGGCAGAGTTGATCTAAAGAATTGGTAATGTCCTTTTTCTTAACTAGCTGTATTAGGATACAACTCATCTCTTTACTTAAAATGTATTCCTTCTAGTGAATGGTGATTGACATATGATGGTGCTTATTGTATTTTTGGAAATTAAAATGAGTAGTATCTGAGTAGAAATAAAAATGAAAAGTGTAATCAATTTTCTTAAAGTTATAGAAACTGAAATTTGAGAAAACAAATCTGAATACCGAGAGCATTAGCTGGCATCTTGTGGTAATGGGATTTACCTGTGCCAGAGCTGATGTAAATCGTTACATGTAAGGACCTGCTGGTGGAGATGTGCTTTTGTGGGGGTTTTTTGTCTTTTGTTTTTAACATTTACTTATTTATTTGGCTGCATCGGGTCCTTGCTGCGGCCGTGGACTTCTCTCTAGTTGTGGCGCGCAGGCTTAGTTGCTCCGCAGCATGTGGGATCTTAGTTCCCCGACCAGGGCTCGAACCCGTGTCCCCTGCATTGGAAGGCGGATTCTTTTTTTTTTATTTTATTATATTTTATTTTATTTTATTTTTTTAACATCTTTATTGGAGTATAACTGTTTTACAATAGTGTGTTAGTTTCTCCTTTACAACAAAGTGAATCAGTTATACATATACATATGTTCCCATATCTCTTCCCTCTTGCGTCTCCCACCCTCCCTATCCCGGCAGCTTCCCACTAGCTATCTAAGTTACATTTGGTAGTGCATATATGTCCCTGCCACTCTCTCACTTCGTCACAGCTTACCTGGAAGGCGGATTCTTAACCACCAGACCACCGGACCACCAGGGAAGCCCTGAGACTGTGTTTTCGGTAGGAAGAAGCTCTGTCCCTCTCCTTCCTCCATTCTGATAATTAGAGCCATTCCTGAGAGCAGAGAAGCAGCTGTAGAGGTTCCAAGTGAACCTGTATTTTTATTTTAAAAACCTCCCTTTGGGGAGTTTACGATATCTTTTGGGAGAATTGCTGTGAAGCTTCAGCTACTCAGGAGCACTTAGCGTCCTCCAAATGATCATCATAGAAAGATCAGTGACCTCGAGGGTTCTCGAAAAGCCTTTACTAAATGTTCTCCAAACAGCTTGAGCACTAGTCGCTGTTTTTATTCCCCTGCTTTTTATATAGTGTTTTCTCCTTTCATTTCACTTGCCCTCAGGATGTTGGTTATTATTATTATTATTTTCACTTAAGTATTCTTTGGAAACCTTCTCATTTCAGTGGCACAACATATTACCAAAGGCCTGTTATATTTGTTTTTGTTTGTTTTTGGCTGTCCCGCACAGCTTGAGGGATCCCAGTCCCCTGACCAGGAACTGAACCCAGGAGTGAAAGCCCAGAATCCTAACCACTAGGCCACCAGGGAACTCCCAGGCCTGAGATATTTCTAAACTGTTCCTGGTTAGGAAAAAACCAAATGTATCAGCCAGAGTCCTATCAGGAAAAGGTCCAGCTAAATGAATTTAATGGAAGCAGATTCAACTATGGAACTATTCCCAGAGGTGGGGGCAGGGATAAGGGGACTGATAAGTGGGTGGTGAGGCCTGCAGACATTAGTACAGCCAGGAGCCCTTCCTGGGCCTGGGACTCTAGGTGGAGGAGGAAAGACCAGTGTTCCAGAGCCTGGAGAGAGCAGGAACCATGGCAGAAAGTCTTCCTAAGGGAACTGCATTTGTGGAGGCGAGCAGCTACCTTTCCACCAGAACCTTCGAGGCAGGGAGTAGAGAGGAATGAATGCCCTGACCTTTCTTTCTTTCCACCCTCTATCCTGTGTCAGTGCCTTCCAGCCAAGAGCCACGGGGCAAGGGAGCCTGGTTGTGATGCAATTCCAAGGGATTAGCCTCCAGGACATAAAGCAGGGCGGAGAAGGGTGGAGAATGCATCTGGGAATGGTGATTGGGTTGGAGAATAACCAGCCTGTTGAACTCAGAATTTTGGATCAAGTAGAAGTTTTGTGCATGAACTCTGTTCCACCTTAGCGCCAACTCACCATTTTTTTTTTCTTATTTTTTGGTTCTCAGCTATTTGGATAGTCTATATTGCCAAGATATCTGACTTGTAGTTGATCTGACTTATAGTTTTGTAGTCATATCATCACATTTGGATTGATGCTGGGAAACAAAACGGTTATACTTTATGTAGCAATAAAGATGATAATGTGCCTTTTAATATTCTAATATTTTAAATATAATTCTGATTGCACAAAAACATTCTTCTTTTCTTGATAGTTCTTTTTAAAAAATTTTTATTTTATATTGGAGTAAGTTGATTTAGAATGTTGTCTTAGGACTTCCCTGGTGGCGCAGTGGTTAAGAATCCGCCTGCCAGTGCAGGGGACACGGGTTCGATCCCTGGTCCGGGAGGATCCCACATGCCGCGGAGCAACTAAGCCCGTGCGCCACAACTACTGAGCCTGCGCTCTAGAGCCCGGGAGCCACAACTACTGATCCCGCGTGCTGCAACTACTGAAACCCACGTGCCTAGAGCCCATGCTCTGCAACAAGAGAAGCCACTGCAATGAGAAGCCCGCGGACCGCAACGAAGAGTAGCCCCCGCTCGCAGCAACGAAGACCCAACGCAGCCAAAAAAAAAAGAAAAAAAAGAATGTTGTGTTAGTTTCAGGTGTACAGCAAAGTGATTCAGTTATACATATACCTATATCGATTCTTTTTCAGATTCTTTTCCCATATAGGTTATTCCAGAGTATTGAGTAGAGTTCCCTGTGCTATACAGTAGGTCCTCAAACAAATATCATACACGATTATAAGGGTGAATTGGAAGTACAAAGGCTGCAAGCAATGTAAATGTCACAGGCTCAACTAAAAGTGGCCAAGGCTCCTGCTCTTGTGGGGCTGGAGGGTACATCCAGGATCTTCAGGAAAATACGATTATGATGGCCAGCTCCATGTGCACATATGTTTTGAAAATCCCACAAAATCAAGCATGTATTTGAGCTTAGGGCTGCTCAGTTTTATTTGAAAATGAAAGAGAGGTTATTCTTTCCAGCTCCCAGAATTTCCCTAGTGGGATTAACCTCCAACTGCCTGCAGGCTGGATTCGGCACCCTGGATCAATTGCCTTCTTCCCTATCTCACTTCCTCACTCCTGATACTGGTGCTTCCATCACCTCCCAAATAATCCTGCACTTTAGTCTCTGCCTCAAGGTCAGCTTCTGGAGGAACCCAAATTAAGAAAGAGGTATACTTTCATCTCCTGCGTAAATCTGTAAAGGTGTGTCTTCCACGACTTTATAACAAATTACTCTTTTACTAAGAGTTGAAAAAACTCTACAGAACTTCAGTTTTATCATTTACTGACCACCTGCCAAATGTCAGGTGGCACCACAAGGGCTGTTTTATCTCATTTAATCCTCCCAGCTGCCCTGATATACCAATCATATGGATTTTAGTAAAGTGATTTGTTTGGATGTTTTATCTACTGTACCAAATTACATAAATTTACATAAAGTTTTATCTGCAAATTTACTTATCACCACTTGCTAGAACCACCAGAACAATGTTGACTGGAAGTGGTGAAAGCAGATATCCTTCCCTTGTTCCCAAAGTTAGGGAAGTAGTTTTATTTTTAAATCAAGAAATATTGGGACTTCCCTGGTGGCGCAGTGGTTAAGAATCCGCCTGCCAATGCAGGGGACACGGTTTCGAGCCCTGGTCCGGGAAGATCCCACATGCCGCGGAGCAACTAACCCCGTGCGCCACAACTACTGAAGCCCACGAGCCACAACTACTGAGCCCGCGTGCCACAATTACTGAAGCCCGCGCGCCTAGAGCCCGTGCTCCATAACAAGAGAAGCCACTGCAATGAGAAGCCCGTGCACCACAATGAAGAGTAGCCCCCGCTCGCTGCAACTAGAGAAATCCCGTGCACAGCAGCGAAGACCTGACGCAGCCAAAAAAAAAAAAAAAAAAAAAAATTATTTCTATCTTAGCTATGTTTCACATTGAAACATTGCACTACTGTCTAGCTGTGGCAAATATTAAAGGTTGTTCATGCATTTAAAGTGGCTTAAATAATGAATTATTTTTTTAAAGTTTCCATGGAGTTAAACTTTCTTTTTTTAACTTTATTTTTCATCTCTGTGACCTGTGGGAACAGGAGGCAGTTGACATTACAAAGTGGGTGAGTGAACAGATACACACAGAAACACGTGCCTTCGGTGTTTTTTCTCGACCTAATTAGGAGATGAACAAGTGGTCCATACAATTCTAATTTTATTGTTTAAGACAGAGGGTCCAAGTCATTAAAACTTAAGTCCCCACTTTAAGAAAAATAAAGTACTCTTGAAAATGTACCTATATTTGATACGATGTATACTAAGCCTCAAACTGAATATAGTGACTGGATCTTAAATTAGTATAGTAAAGAACAGATATTTGAACAATGAAAATAACTCAATTTTAAAAAAAGTTTACCTGGTATGTGTAATAATTTACCTGATATTCTTATTCTAACCAGGGAAACTTTGATAAAATAGATGAAGCCTGAATGTTTTAATAACAAAGATACTGGAAAATTTTTAAATTTTTTTTTTTTTTTTTCGGTACGCGGGCCTCTCACTGCTGCGGCCTCTCCCGTTGCGGAGCACAGGCTCCGGACGCGCAGGCTCAGCGGCCGTGGCTCACGGGCCCAGCCGCTCCACGGCATGTGGGATCCTCCCGGACCGGGGCACGAACCCGTGTCCCCTGCATTGGCAGGTGGACTCTCAACCACTGCGCCACCAGGGAAGCCCCTGGAAAATTTTTAAATTAAACATTTTAATTTGTTTGAATAGATAAGTCCTTCTCACGGTTTGAATATCAAAAAGTTTAAATACGAATACAGTGAAAAGTCCTCCCTATGCCTTGGCACGAACCCGTGTCCCCTGCATTGGCAGGTGGACTCTCAACCACTGCGCCACCAGGGAAGCCCCTGGAAAATTTTTAAATTAAACATTTTAATTTGTTTGAATAGATAAGTCCTTCTCACGGTTTGAATATCAAAAAGTTTAAATACGAATACAGTGAAAAGTCCTCCCTATGCCTTCCATCCACAGATTTCCCATATACCTCAACAGTTACTTTGTCTCAGTTTAATGCATATACAAGCCAATACATTATTCTGTTCCATTTTTCTGCTTTTTTCATTGAACAGAAAAATCCTGGAGAGCTTAATATTAAAACATGGTAACAGCTACATAGTGTTCAAATGGATGGATATATCATAATTCAACTAGTTTCTTGCTGATGGATATATTTAGGTTGTTCCCAATCATTTGCTACTCTCAGTGAAGGATAAGAAATACCTTATCATTTCTCATGTGTGGAACTACATCTGTGGGCTAGATCCCTAGAGGTGAAACTGGAGGTTCAGAGTAGGCGTGCATTTGTAATTTTGATAGATGCTGCCAAATTCCTGTTTCTCTATATTTTAGCCAAAGCAGTGATGCCAGATATAATTTTATGTTTTTTTCATTTCATTCAGAAATGCACAGTGAAAAGTGGGTTACCTATCAAAGAATAAGGAAGAAAGCAAGACAAGTTTATTTGGCAATTTACAGAGTACATTTTCACTCAAAAATACATTCAACAGAAATAATTGCGCATCTACCGCATGCCAAGTGCTTTTAGGCTTTCGGACACACGTATCTAAACAAATCAGACTCAAATCTCTGCCTTTGTGGAGCTTACATCTTGGAACTCTGGGCTACTTCTTAAGAAGCGAGTTAAATGTCAATATCCTGAAAGTGATCCGTTGCGATCCTGAGCCCTGGCGCCAGACGTACGCTACCGGTGTGATTTAAAAACTAACTAGAGGCAATGCTGCATACGATTTCACAGCTTTCCATCAGGTCCTTTTAAACAACACACTTGGGCAAGAGCTCTTTTTATCTGACGCCGTCTGCTGTTGGTAGTGATCAGCATGCTGTGGGCATTGTGGTAGCATCTGAGATTAGGTTGTGAAATAGGAAGCGGGGTTACAGGCAGATCAGCGGGGATGTGCAAACTGTTTAGTTCTATCTCTAGCTGAAACCAAGGGTGCCCAACTCAGCCTTGGGGCGTAGGGAAGATAAGGTTATCAGCACATTCCCATCAGGGTACCGTTTCCTTATTGCTGTCTGTCCCTGTTTTGGTTCTACAAAGAGATCACAAGGGATTTTATGGAAAACAGTGTCAGAATCATACAGCAGCAATACTGTGTCTGCTGAACAAGGGCAGAAATTGTTAGAAATTGAGGGAGACAGAAAAGACCGTTGATGCCAAGCAAAGGAGGTATCGAGTGTATCGGCAGAGATAGTATGGTCTCAGGCTTATGTATCTTTTCTTTCTAAAAGGAGAATATAGTTCAACTTTAGACCCCCATTAGATCCAGATCCAATGGCATCTTCAAGCATGAGGTGAAGAACAGAAAAGAGCCAGTTCCAGAGAGTGGCTCTTGAATCACAGCCTGGCCTTTTTTCTTGTATTATTAAAATTTCACCCCAGCCATAATAGATACGATCAACAACTGGTTACTAATGAATGGTTTCTGCGGTCCTAATACAGATCAGTTAGTTTTCTCAGTCGGTGAGTCTCAGAGTTAAGAAGGAGCCTTCGGACTTGTCAACATGCTCCTTTGACAGCTGAAGCGAGAAGGCTGAAGTGACAATGGCTGAAGCCAGGTCTCTCTCGATTCTCAGGCCAGCACAACTCCCGCCCCCGGATCCCCACGGGAAACCTTTTCACGCCTCTGACTTCCGGAGTCTGTGCTGCCATCCTTCAAGCGCTACAAGCTGGGGTGACTTCGGGCAATGACACCGTGGCCCCCCCGGGGCCTGCACACTGCAGGCCGGTGGACGGCGGGGCGCGGGGTGAGCGGTCAGGCTGCCCTGGCGCCGCCCGCGGAGTGTGCGCGCTGGCCCCGCACTCTGCCCGGGTGGTCCCGGCGAAGGACAGCTTCGCAAGGACCGGGTCAGGGATCTGGGCCTCCAGAGTTGCGTTCCGTCCCGCTGAGGTCGCGTGCGGACTTTTCCCGGGCCTCCCCGCGGGATTTCCTGGCGCGGGAACGGCTGACCGACGCCGGCAGCGCTCCGAGCGGGCCGAGGGACGGGGAAGGCCCTCCTTTCCTGGGCCCCACTTCCGCCACGCCGCGCTCGGGCCGTCTCCCGCGCGCCCGTCCCACGTTTTCCCCACGAGCGCTTCCTCGGCGTCTCCCACTACGCGTTTACAAGGCGCCGCCGCCCCCTCCGCCAGGAGCTCCGCGCGCCCGCTGCGCCCCTCCCTCGGCCTCCCCTCCCTCTCCAGGCTCCGGGCCGCCGGTCCCCTCCGCGCCCGCCGGGCCATCACGTGGCCGCGCCCCGCCCCCGTCACGTGGCCGCGCCCCGCCCCGCCCCCGCGCCGGCGCGCTCCGACGTGCCTTGGAACTCTGTCTCCCCGGGAGGGCAGCCTGCGGGGACGCGCCGGCCGCGGCCGCCGCCGAGTGAGCGCCCTTCGGGCTCGCCTGGGCGCCCCGCCGCCGCCGCCGCCGCCGCCGCTGCCGCCGAGCCGGGCCAGGAGGGAGCCGCCCCCCGCGAGGCCGCCGGGCCCTCGGTGAGGGGGGGAGCGGGCCGCGGGCGGAGGGCAGGTCGGGGCGGCGCTGCACAAAGGCGCCCGGGGCCGGGGCTGCGGGGCCGGGAGAGGCGTGTGCGGGCGCGCGGCGGCGCCGGGGTGCGAGAGGTGCGGCCGTGGGTGCGGCCGGCGGGGTCGGGGCGCGGGGCGGGCGCGGGGCCGGGGGCCGCTGCCGGCCGGTCGGCCGACGGGGGCGATGGGGTTTAAATGGCTGGAAGTTGCGGCTCCTCTGCCCCCCGGGTATCCTGACTTCCTGTGAGAGGGCAGTGCCCGCCGCCCCGCCCCGCCCCCAGGAAGGAGGGTGTTGGGTTGTGTGTGTGTGCGTGTGCGTGTGCGTGTGTAAAAGGCCGGCGGTGCCGCCCTCCTTCTGGCCTCCCGCCGCCGCCGTGCCCGCTCCGCCAGCGCTGCCGGGGCTGCAACCTCCCTCCCCCGGGAGCCGACCGGGGCCTCCCCTCGAGGGCTGTTGACCTCAGCACTGGGCACGCGGGGCCCTGCAGCCCTCAGAGGTGCCCCGCCCCTGCTCGGTGGGCTCTTGCTCCTTTCCAGCCCCTTCTGCGAGGAATCTCCTCCGGGTCCTTGAGTTTAAAGAATGCTGTGCGCTGTCGGGGGTGGTGGGTTGTCTTCTAAGCATGACTGTCTTTGACGTGTTGCGGCTGAAGGTACCGCAGACCCTTTGAGACGAAAAGGCCCCAGGGTCATCAGCCCTGAGAAGGGCACGGCCTCTTGGCGTTCTCGAGGCGTGTGATGTTTTCCTTCTGACTGCAGCCGCAGTTTTCAATGCACTTGCGAAGGCGAAAACAAAAATGTTCAGAGCGTGGCTTTATGAAAGTTCTGATGTCTTTCCAAGTAGAGTGTGTGTTGTCGGTAGAGCCTGTTAACACTCGTGTTGCCTTATGGTTAATCGTGACGCGAGGAGGTAGACTATTGAGCAGTTACTCACATGCTCCTAAGGGGAGGTGAAGTAGACAGGAACAAGCTTTGAATGAGGAGTCGCACGGGTGCAGATTCTGCCGCCCGAGTCTGAAGGCGAGATCTTGAAAGACTCTTGAATGTTACAGTGAAAGGTGGTTAAAACAAATGTCCAGCTCCTAGCCACGCCTCTTTCCCACTTAAACGCTGGGAAACGGAGGCCTGGAGGTGTATGTTGGTCCATATCCAGTGTTCTTTCCTGATCCGCAGGAGGGTGCGTTACAGGATGGGGCCTCTTTGTCTATCTTTTGGTCCCAGGAGACAGTCTGGCTGCTGGCTCCAGTATTTTCTCTCTGTTTTAAAAATGCCTTGGAAATGTTTCACAGCAGGGATTTGGGAGCCCAGAGTAGTGAGCCGGGCTCTGAAGACTTGACCCTGAGTGGGGCACCCCGAAGAGCCAGAGAAGCTGGGCATGTACGTGTGACCCGTGGTTGCAGGTAGTAGCTCTGGGGGTGGGGGGCTCTCTCTCTGGGGAAAAATGAGTTAAATACAGTCTAAGGTACCAGATTACGTGTGCATGCCCCAGTACTGGCTGATAGGTTTCTATTTATACTTGATTAACGACAGACGTTGGAGAAGATTGCTAACTCATTGATTCTTTTTTTAAAATTAATTAATTAATTAATTAATTTTTGTCTGCGTTGGGTCTTCATTGCTGCGCGCGGGCTTTCTTTAGTTGCGGCGAGCGGGGGCTACTCTTCGTTGCGGTGCGCGGGCTCCTCATTGCGGTGGCTTCTCTTGTTGCGGAGCACGGGCTCTAGGCGCGCGGGCTTCAGTAGTTGTGGCTCGCGGGCTCTAGAGTGCAGGCTCAGTAGTTGTGGCGCACGGGCTTCAGTAGTTGTGGCTCGCAGGCCCAGTAGTTGTGGCTCGTGGGCTCAGTAGTTTTGGCGCACGGGCTTAGTTGCTCCGCAGCATGTGGGATCTTCCCGGACCAGGGCTTGAACCCGTGTCCCCTGCATTGGCAGGCGGATTCTTAACCCCTGCACCACCAGGGAAGTCCCTCATTGATTCTTAATATGATGCCCTCTATAGAATAGTTGTCCATATATAGTCAATATTTTATATACCTTTAGATTTTTCAAATTACTGCACTAGTTGTGAGGCACAAGTGAAAATATGTGTATACTGCAGAAAAACAGCGTATTATTTGTAGTCAGTCATTTGGCTTTTCTTTCATTAATTAGAAAATATCTGCTGAGTGGTTTTTTTTAATAGGTTGACAGAAAATGGGTTTTACGAATGTAAGTTCTTTAAGTAATGCAATTGACATTTCTGAGCACAAAAGGGTAATAAACAGTTTAAATTAATTCAAACAGTGAATGTGGTGATGTGTAAAATTACTAAGTGGTAGTACTGATTTTTGCTTATCTGAGAAAATTGGTACTAGGAAAAAGCAGCTAAAGGCAAATCTGCCTAAAATGGGCATTAGAGTTTTATAATAGTGGGAGAGAAAAGTGAAATTAAACGTTTATTTTATCTTATATTTAACAATTTTAGTCGTAATTGCAAATACGCACTGCTTTGTAGAATGAATCAGATGTGAAAAGGCAGGATGGTACCACATAGCATCATTGTGCTTCAAATCATGCTTTTCAAATCATTCTCTTTTGAGGAACCCATTGGGCCACTATCTTTGTGTTTTCTTTTCTTCAATTGTTAACTGTTCTAATTGTGCCACATCCTCATCTGTGGATGGCTTTGCAGTGATTCAGCCATTTTCTTATCATATTGACTTAATATTTTGCAGTTTCAGTTTGCAGTTGAGCAGCTTTTCATTTGAACTGAACTGCCAGACACTGATGTCTCTAAGCACCCTTCCCCTGTTGATAATCTAGTCCTCCTCAGATTTCTGTGGGCATGGGAATTACCTGAACTTCTAACAAGCCCCAGACGATACCGATGCTGCCCGGGCTTCAGACTACTGCTGTCCAATAGAAATGTAATGCCAGTCACCTGTGTAATTCTCAAGTTTTTAGTACTCACATGATAGGTAAAGTGAAAAAGAAACCACGAAATAAATTTTATTATCATTTTTGTCTACATGACAACTTCAAAATCCCATATGTATTTGACACTTCCAGCACGTCTCAGTTTAGATTAGCCATACTTCACATGCTCAGTAACCACATTTGCCTGCTGTGTTGAACAGCATGGTTCTGGAGTCTAGAATCCAGATCAGTGCTGTTCTAAGTGTGTGTTCAGATTGGCCCTATCAGCAACCCTTGGGAACTTGTTAGAAATGTACATTTTAGGGCTCCCCCTCAAACCTACTCTCATTAGAATATCTGGAGTTGCAGTAACTTGCAGCATATGACTACAAAATGTATATGTGATGTTTTGGATGGGATCCCAGAACAGAAAAAGTTCACTGGGGAAAAACTAAGGAATATGGACATTATTAGGTATCAGTATTTGTTCATTGAATATGACGAATGTACCATACTAATGTAAGATGTTTGTAGTAGGGGAAACGGTGTACAGGGTATATGGGAACTTTACTATCTTTGCAGTAATTCTGTAAATCTAAAGCTCATCTAAAAGAATGTTTTTTTTTTAAAGAAGCTCTCCAGGTGATGCCATCTTTCACTAAAAGTGAGAAGCAGTGATCTAGATCGCTAATATGACCTGCACTACTGCAGCTTGGGTGGGCAGGATGGAGGCTACTGTTAGGTCTCGTAGGGTAATAATGGTATTTTTTTGTGGGGGGGGGGGCACGCCTCATGGCTTCGGGGATCCTAGTTCCCTGATGAGGGATCGAACCCAGGCCCCCTGCAGTGGAAGCACAGAGTCCTAACCACCGGACCTCCAGGGAAGTCCCAATAATAGTATTTTTGTAATAAGAGCTAAAACTTATAAAACACTTAGCATGTGCTAGGGATTACACCAAGTACTTTACACATATTTACTCATTTAACTCTCCCAGTATGTGATATGTACCATTAGTTAGTTCCTTTTCACAAATGGAAGAAATACTGAGGCTCCGAGAGGTTAGGTGACTTGTCTTTGGTAGCAAGAGGCAGAAACAGGGACGTGTCAGGAGGGACTAATTTAAAAGCAATCAGTTCATTTGGGAGTGTTTTCCTTCTCTACAAGTTTTGCTTCTTTGAGTAAGCATTGATTAATGTGGATGTTCTGTATCATGCCTTGTAGTTTACAGAGTACTTTTTTCTCTTACCATTTTCACAAGGATCTTTTGAGGTTTGTGTTGTTTCTTTTGTTTTACAGATAGTTCAGGTGCTGAGGGCCTGAGAGCTAATACATGGCAAATCCTGATTTAAATTTCAGTCCTCCGACCCTGAGTTCTCTGTTCCTTTACCACAGGAGAATTCAGAATACATTTACAAGTTAGAGTGATATCTTTAAAGTTAGTTGAAAATTACCTGTATTTTGCTGTATGTTGCTGGTTTGTTTTAAAAAAAATCAGTTTTGAGTTAAAATATCCATACAGTAAAATAAAACACTCAACAATAAAATGGGGTGAACTGCAGATACATACAAAGACATGAATGAATCTCAGAAGCATTGTTCTAGGTGAAACAAGCCAGACATGAAAGGCTACATACTATATGTATATATGCTTTTGTCTCCATTTGGCTTCCTTGAGTAAACTGTGATTAATGTGATGCTTTTTATCACGGTTTATAATTTACTAAGTACTTTTTCATGTTTTCTCTACCCATTTTCTCAGGGATCTTCTGAAAGTTTGTATTGTTTCCTATTTTACAGATTAGTGTATCACAGTTAGTTTCGGCATTCACCAGTTGATAGGCCTCTGGGTCATTTCCAATTTCTGGCTGTTATGAATAAAGCTGTTATGGATGTTCATGTAAGGCCTTTTCAAGGATTTATGGTTTCATTTTTCTTGGGTAAATACCTAGAAGAGGAATTGCGAGATCGTATGTTAAACTTTATAAGAAACTGCCCAAATGCTTTCCAAAGTAGCTGTACCACTCTGCATTACCACCAGCAGTGAATGAGAATTCCAGTTGCTTGTATCCTTACCCTACAGAATATCCTTTATATGTATGTAAAGCCATTCTAAATATATATAAAGTTGCTCTGCGGCCTGTGGGATCTTCCCCGACCAGGGCTCAAACTCGTGTCCCCTGCATAAAGCCATTGCATTTTAAGGGTTTTGTCTTAACAGCTTTATTGAGGTATAATGGCTGTAAAATAAACTGGACATATTTTAAGTGTGTAGTTTGATGAGTTTGGACATACGAATAGCTATGCCTCTAAAATCATCACCATTATCAGGATAACAAACATATCCATCACCCACCTCCCAATTTCCTTGAGCCCAAAGGTAATTTGTTGCCCTTGTTCCCTGGTAACTATTGATCTGCTTTCTGTCACTATGTATTACTTTGCATCTTCTAGAATTTTATGTAGATGGAATCATACAGTATGCACTCTTTCTTGTCTGGATTTTTTTCACTCAGCAAAATTTTTTTTTTTTAAACATCTTTATTGGAGTATAATTGCTTTACAGTGGTGTGCTAGTTTATAACAAAGTGAATCAGCTATGCATATACATATATCCCCATATCTCCTCCCTCTTGGGTCTCCCTCCCACCCTCCCTATCCCACCCCTCTAGGTGGTCACAAAGCACCGAGCTGATCTCCCTGTGCTATGCGGCTGCTTCCCACTAGCTATCTGTTTTACATTTGGTAGTGTATATATGTCCATGCCACTCTCTCACTTCGTCTCAGCTTACCCTTCCCGCTCCCCATGTCAAGTCCATCTTCTACATCTGCGTCTCTATTCCTGTCCTGCCCCTAGGTTCTTCATAACCATTTTTTTTCTTTTTTTTAGATTCTATATATATGTATTAGCATAAGGTATTTGTTTTTCTTTTTCTGACTTACTTCCACTCAGCAAAATTATTTTGAGATTCATCCAGTTTGTTGTGTGTATCAGTAGTTTGTTCCTTTTATTGCTGAGTGATATCCTATTGTGTGGATATTACACAATTAGTTTATCCGGTCGCCTGTTGGTGGACATTGGGTTGTTTCCAATTAGGGACTATTACAGATAAAGCCACTGTGAACATTCACATACAGGTCTTTGTGTGGACATGTGTTTTCATTTTCTTTGGTGACTACCTAGGAGTAGAATTCCTGGGTCACATGGTAGATGTATATTTCAAGCTTTTAGTTTGCATTTCCCTAACGACTAAAGATGTTGAGCATCTTTTCATGGGCTTATTTACCGTCTATAGATCTTCCTTGGATATGAACACTTGTCTGTTCCTATCTTTTGCCCTTTTTTAATTGGGTCATCTGTCTTATTAATGGCTTGTACAGTTATTATATATTCTAGGTATGAGTTCTTTGTTGGAGATAAGTTTGTGTCTTAGACATTTGTGTCTATTTTCATGAGGGATATTGGTCTGTAGTTTTTCTTTTTTATAACGTTTTTGTCTGGTTTTGGCATGAGGATAATGCTGACTTCATAGAATGAGTTGGGATGTTTTTCCTCCGTTTCAGTTTTCTTTAAGAGTTTTGTGTAGAATTGGTATTATCTTCCTTACATTTTGTAAAATTCACCAGTGGAGCCATCTTGGCCAGGAGTTTTCTTTGTGGGAAGATTTTTAAAGATGGATTCAATTTATTTAATAAATATAGGACTATTTAGGTTATCTGTTTCTTCTTAAGCAAGCTTTGGTAATTTGCCAAAGGAATTTATCTGGTTCACTAAGTTGTTGAAGTTATCAGCATAAAGCTGCTCATAATATTCTCTTATCTTCCTTTCAGTGTCTTTAGGATATGTAGTTATATCTCCTGTCTCATTCCTGATACTGGTAATTTGTGTTTCTTCTCTTTAGTTCTCGATCAGTTTGGCGAGAGGATTGTCAGTGTTACTGATCCTTTTGAAGAACTACTTTCTGGTTTCATTGATTCCCTCTAACATTTTTCTGTCTTTTACAGCTTTCTGCTCTGACCTTTATCATGTCCTTTCTTCTGCTTGCTTTGGGTTTAATTTGCTCTTTATCTAGTTTCTTAGAGTGCAAGTTTACATCACTGATTTGAGACCTTTTTCTTTTCTAATTGTGGGCATTTAGTATATAAATTTTCTCTACGCACTACTATAGCTGCATCCCACAAATTTTGAGCTGTCACCTTTTCGTTTTCGTCAGGTTCAAATTTCCTGTTTGATTTCTTCTTTGACCTCTGAGGTATTTAGAAGTATGTTGTTTAAATTCCAACAACAAATTTGTGGGTTTTAAGAGATCTTTTTATTAATTTATAATGTAATTCAGTTGTCAGAGAACATTCTTCATATTATTTCAGTCTTTTTAGATTTATTGAGATTTGTTTCATGGCCCAGAATATAATCAACAAAAAATGTATGCTTAGGGACTTCCTTGGTGGTCCAGTGGTTAAGACTCCATGCTCCCAATGCAGGGGGCATGGGTTCGATCCCTGGTCCAGGAATGAAGATCCTACATGCTACACGGCGTGGCCAAAAAAATGAAACAAAAAAAGAGAAAGAGAGAAAATGTATGTTTATAAGAAACTACTGAACTGCCTGCCTGTACCATTTAGCGTTCCCACTAGCACTGAATGTGTGTCCAGTTGTTGGTATCCTGGTCAGCACTTGATATTGTCTTTGTTTTTTAAAAATAACTTTATTATAGTTGGTGGGTAGTGATATCTTATTTTGGTTTTAGTTTGCATTATAGGATATTTAATGGTTTGTAAAATAATTTAAATGGAATAAAAATTAATAATCATGGAATTTTGTGGGTTTTTTTTTTTCCCCCAGTAGAGGACAGAAACCTCTAGGGGATTGGTAGCAGTAGTAGTTCATCATTGTCTGTGTGCTACAGAAGTGCTACTTTTCAGTTTCCTAAAGGTTGAATATTTATTTGCCTTTTAATATTTACTTTGAAAGAGGATCTGTAAAAGCTGTATGAGGATTTTAGTGATTTTTATGGTTTGGGGATAGACAGGTATAAGGTGATTTAAACTGCATTCTCCATTTTACATTTCCACCAGCAGTGCATAAGAATTCCAGTTTCTTCACATTCTCACCAACACTTGTTATTTCTGTTGTTATTTTTACAGTAGCCACCCTAATGGGTATGGAGTGGTGTATCATTGTGTTTTTTTGTTTTGTTTTTATAAATTTATTTATTTTATTTTTGGCTGCTTTGGGTCTTCATTGCTGCGTGTGGGCTTTCTCTAGTTGCGGTGAGCGGGGGCTACTCTTCGTTGCGGTGCGCGGGCTTCTCATTGTGGTGGCTTCTCTTGTGGAGCACGGGCTCTAGGCATGCAGGCTTCAGTAGTTGTGGCACGTGGGCTCAGTAGTTGTGGCTCGCGGGCTCTAGAGCACAGGCTCAGTAGTTGTGGCGCATGGACTTAGTTGCTCCGAGGCATGTGGGAACTTCCTGGACCAGGGCTCGAATCTGTGTCCCCTGCATTGTCAGGCGGATTCTTTTTTTAAAATTTATTTTATTTATTTATTTTTGGCTGTGTTGGGTCTTTGTTGTGGTGCACAGGCTTCTCATTGCAGTGGCTTCTCTTGTTGCAGAGCATGGGCTCTAGGCGCGCGGGCTCAGTAGTTGTGGCATGCAGGCTCTGTAGTTGTGGCACACGGGCTTAGCTGCTCCGCGGCACGTGGGATCTTCCCGGACTAGGGCTCGAACCCGTGTCCCCTGCATTGGCAGGCAGATTCTTAACCCCTGGGCCACCAGGGAAGGCCCTATCATTGTGGTTTTGATTTGCATTTGATTTGCTTATTGGCCATTTGTGTATCTTCCTTGGAAAAACGTCTGTTCAGGTCCTTTGCCTACCTGACTGTCCTTATCACAATTTAATTTGAAGTAGATTGGCATAATTTAAGCATTATAATGAGTACTTTTTTCTTTTTTTAAGTAAGTTGCTGATGTCTGACTAGAACTTGCAGTGACCAGACCATAATGATCACTGTACTTGTAGCTGTATTTGTCTTTGTTTTGTGGACTGTGTCTTTTTTTAAAGCATGGGATTAGGTAAACATTTGAAAGTAGTTGAATGTAAATAGTCATCTCGGAGATTAAGACGGTAGGTAGCGTGTATAGTTTCAGAGGAATATCTGAATGGGTTGGGCTGGTGGTTAATGCTTGGGTAGCCAGTGGAGTTGTGAAGTGAATGGAGTTTTTCTTCTAAAGTGAATTGTTAGAGGATTGGAAATCCTATTAAACTACTTAAAGACCAAGATTATGATTTTCTCCTTAATACATAACAGCTTGTATAATGATGTGGACTGAGACCCTGGGCATGGGGTTGTTACAACAGGCAGGGTGGGCGAGATGCCACAGAGGCAAGAGGAAAATTATGTGAACTGTAAAAATGTTAATTTCTTTCTTGTTTTTTTTTTTTTTTTAGCTGATAATTTTATTTTAGTTATTTATTTTCTTGGCCGGGCCACACGGCTTGCGGGATCTCAGTTCCCCGACCAGGGACTGAACCTGGGCCACGGCAGTGAAAGCTGGCAATCCTAACCACTAGACCACCAGGGAACTCCCTTAGCTGATTATTTTAGAAAGTTCTTAGTGAGAAATTAAAATATGGGACTCAGGTGATGAGGATATAGGAGGAAGAATCCATTGACTAGAGTGCATGTAGCAGGGAGTAAAGAGCTGAAGAATGTAGAGGCTGAATGATGATCATAGAAGGCTGGTTTTAAAGGTTAATGTGGAGCTATTGTTGGTATAGGTAGCTTTTGATGACACAGAATATGAAGGAAAGGGAAGTTTAACCTATTGGTTCAAGAAAAAGTTCTTTTTGTTCCATAGACTTTTTACTGATTATGCGTTTTTTACCTTTAGGCTATCTTCTTGTTATCCTGCATCATCACATTAAAACTCTTAGTGTGTGCAAGTGAATCCAAGGGGTTTAAAAGCCAGTTTAATGGTTTTTGGTCTGAAGGGCTTGATCAGGGCTGTTTTCCTAAAGTACTGAATTTGTGAAATTTTTTCGAATACAGTACACGCCTCACTTTCTGCCCTATGTCGGTTGGGTCAGTAGTTACATTTCCATGTATAAGAAGAGATCATTTTAGAATGATTTTGAAGCTGTAACAACCAGTGATAATGGAGAACTCCTAATACCTCTTAAATAATTGTAATTTGTATTTTGATGAGAAAAGCAGTGTGTAAAAGTAAAGAACAAAAGAAATGTAATTTTTTTTTTTTTTTTTGTGGTATGCGGGCCTCCCTCTGCTGTGGCCTCTCCCGTTGCGGGGCACAGGCTCCGGACGCGCAGGCCCAGCGGCCATGGCTCACGGGCCCAGCCGCTTCGCGGCCTGTGGGGTCCTCCCAGACTGGGGCGCGAACCCGGTTCCCCTGCATCGGCAGGCGGACGCGCAACCACTGCGCCACCAGGGAAGCCCAAGAAATGTAATTTTGTTTAACCTATTTAAAGGTGGGACAACATAATGTAAGATATGTTAGCGAACCCGGTTCCCCTGCATCGGCAGGCGGACGCGCAACCACTGCGCCACCAGGGAAGCCCAAGAAATGTAATTTTGTTTAACCTATTTAAAGGTGGGACAACATAATGTAAGATATGTTAATAGGAATATCAAATATGCATGATACCACTTTTAATTTGAGTTACTGTTTAAGAAGACAGTTGTCTAATGATAGGAAGCACTTAAATCAAGTACCTAAAAACCAGGTGGGGAGAATGTGTCACTACAGGCTCCAGGCTCACCTTGTATATTTCCTGCCCCAGCCCTTGAATCAGTCATTTCTCCAAAGAGCCTCGGTTCCTTTATTTGGAGAATGGTATTAGAAACCAAATCTGGGTGCTAGGTGTGCTTTTTGCTGCCAGGGTGTCATTTTTACTGACAGCAAGGATCTGTGTATGGTGTACTAAGCAGTGTATAGACATATACCTGTAATACTTCTTTATGTAATCATCTGTATCTGTGGTAAGCTAAAAGTGAGTTCATATTTCTGTCTCCAAGGCTAATGTGTTACCCCAGGACCATTCTAGCCTTCTCCCTTGCATGTCTATAAATTCATATTCCAACATTGGGAAACTTGGTGCCCACATCTGCGTTCTGTGTACTTAATTATTCAAGTCCAGTGTGTGTACATGTATAGCAGTATCAGAATTTTTAATTCATACCCCCATGGGAAATGCTTTTTATGTGTTAGAACACAGTACTTATGTGCAGTTCCTTTATCTGTGTTCTTATAAACCTCACTTATTTCCAGAATGAGTGAGGTCAGCCTCTCCCTCCATGCCCTCTCCATTCAGTGAGGTTGTTCCATGTGTGTGTAATACCGTTAGACTATCTTGTCACATCTGCTTTCCATCCTGGGATTCCCCCGACCTCCTAAATGATTGTTTAGAATTTGCAAACATTGAAGTTCATGCTTGTGTTGTAAAGATTAATCGGTTTTGACAAGGGCATTATGTCATGTGTCCGCCATTACAGTATCATACAAAATAGTTCATTGACCTGAAAGAACCCCCTGTGCTTCATCTATGGAATCCCCCCCGCACTTCGTCCTAACCCCAGCAATCACTGTCTCTGTGGTTTTGACTTTTCCAGAATGTCATATAATATAATCATTCCGTATGTGGCTTTTTCAGGCTATGTTTTTTCTTTCACTTAGCAAAATATATCTAAGATTCATTTCTGTCTTTTCGTAGCTCAGTAGCTCTTTTCTTTTTATCACTGAATAGTATTGTAAGTCTGGCTGTCTCGCAGTTTATCCTTTCTCCTATTGAAGGACATCTTGGTTGCTTCCAGTTTTGTGCAGTTATAAAGCTGCTCTGAGCATTTGCATGCACGACTTTTTGTGGAAATAAGATTTCTACTCATTTGGGTAAATGCCTAGGGGTGTGATTGCTAGATTGTATGGTTAAGACAACATTTAGCTTTGTATCAATGCAAACTGTTAAACTGTCTTCCAAAGTGGCTGAACCATTTTGCATCCGCATCAGCAGTGAATGAAAGCTCCTGTTGCTGTGTACCCTCATCAGCATTTGGTGGTGTCAGTTTTTTTGGATTTTAGCCATTCTAATAGTTGTACAGTGGTATCTCATTGTTTTAATTTGCAATTCCCTAATGACATAATGTTGAGCATTTTTTCATGTGCTCGTTTGTCACCTGCATATATTCTTTCATGATGTCTTGTTCAGATCATTTTCGATTAAAGAATTTAGTTCTTTTGAGTTTTAAGAGTTCTTTGTATATTTTGGATAAAAGTCTTTCATCAGATATGTATTTTACAAATATTTTCTCCTTGTCTGTGGTTTGTGTTTTCATTCTCCCAGCACTATCTTTCACAGAGCAGAAGTTTTAAATTTTAATAAAGTCCTATTTAATTTTTTCTTTCATGGATTATGCATTTAGTGGTATATCTAAAGACTCATTGTCAAACCCAAGGTTGTATTTCTTCCTTTTTAAATTGGAATATTTTCTTCACTCTTGTAACAATCCAAGAAAAAATTTCTTACGTCCACCTCCTTTCTTTCTTATTTAAACAAATTAATTAATTAATTTTTGGCTATGTTGCGTCTTTGTTGCCACGTGTGGGCTTTCTCTAGTTGGGGCGAGTGGGGGCTACTCTTCGTTGCGGTGTGCGGACTTCTCATTGCAGTGGCGTCTCTTGTTGCAAAGCATTGGCTCTAGAGCGCAGGTCAGTAGTTGTGGCACGTGGGTTCAGTAGTTGTGGCACGCGGGCTCAGTAGTTGTGGCTCACGGGCTCTAGAGCACAGGCTCAGTAGTCGTGGCACACGGGTTTAGTTGCTCTGTGGCATGTGGCATCTTCCTGGACCAGGGATCAAACCTGTGTCCTCTGCATTAGCAGGCAGATTCTTAACCACTGTGCCACCAGGGAAGTCCCTACCTCATTTCTAAGAAAGACTAGGTGGCACAAATCTTTCTGAAATACTCCATGCAAATATCATTTTTATTAAAATATGCTTGCTCTCCCAAGTACTTCTTTTGTTGTTTTCTCATTTTTGTTTCATATTTCAATCTGGTTTTGAATTTCCTTTACCAGTTTATGCTCGGCTGAGTTTTCTACTGCTTTCCAGTTACCTGATTATTTCCTGTCTCCTTTCTGCTATTCCTATTTTTGCTATTTCTTTATGACCAGAATAGTTTATAATAGCAGTGAGTATATTTTGCTTCTGTTCTTTAGGCCTAAAGATATATCTTATATTCTATGTGTTTTTATTCTTAGAAAACAGGGATCATGCATTAAGAAAAAAACCTTAGGTGCCCTATCATGGCCTGTGATTTCTTGTTAAGTGTACAATCTACAGAATTATTTGGTGGAATAATTTCTTATTGTGGAACTTATGCTGGAGTTGTTTTTAACTTTTTTGTTGTGCTCATTAAGTTTAATTGATTTCTTTAGTAGAGGGTTGTTTAGGGAGTGTTAATTTTAAACAAGTCCTTTTAAAGCTACTGGAGGACTTGGTGTCAAGAATAGGTGCTTAAATTGTGGTATTTTTAAGTGGGTTAATATGTGTGTGAGGCTATATTAGCATTTTGTTGTTCATGGTGTTAGAATTGCTAAATATGTTGTACATGTATTATCAGACTTAAATTGTAAGGTCATTAATTATGGATACATTTATCCCAGTCCTCCTAAGACTTTGTTTACTTGTTTACTTTTTGATGTACCTGGTAAGGATCTCATGCTGTGAGATGTAGTTGATTAAAGCAGATGTCCTGGGGAAGGAAGGTAACATTTGCTGGCTGTGTAATTTGTGCTAGGAAAGAAAATGAGAAAAATTGGTAGACAGAAAGGAGGAGGCCATTAGATTTTAAAATAGCCTGGTAGAAATGAATCTGACTTCGGGGGGTGGGGGAAGAAGTAAAAACTGTAAAAAGTTGTGTGTCTCTGGGTGTGTCTGTTCTTGTTGAAGCTTGAGGAAGAGGACCACTGGTAAGAGGCTTTTCATGCCTCAAAGAAAAGCGGTGGTTGTTACCGAACAGTAGATGTGCAAAAACTCTATCCTGGTGGTTGGGTACTTGGTAGTTGTGTGTGTGTGATGAAAAAGGGTGGAGGAGTGTGGTGATAAGTATAGAATATATTTCAGTTGGAGGAGTGTTGTGCTCAGAGGGCGTTGTAGTTGCACAAGATTCTAACCGAAATACTTTAGAGGTTAAGATAGCAGGATAAACAGTGCTCAATCTAATCTAAAGAGAAGAATCCACAGTGGGGGGAGGGATAAATTAGGAGTTTGGGATTAACATACACACACTACTCTGTATAAAACAGAAAATCAAGGGACTTCCCTGGTGGCGCAGTGGTTAGGAATCCGCCTGCCAATGCAGGGGACACGGGTTTGAGCCCTGGTCTGGAAAGATCCCACATGCCGTGGAGCAACTAAGCTCCTGTGCCACAACTACTGAGCCTGCGCTCTAGAGCCCGAGAGCCACAACTGCTGAGCCCGCGAGCCACAACTACTGAGCCCGTGCTCCTAGAGCCCGTGCTCCGCAGCAAGAGAAGCCACCACAGTGAGAAGCTCTCACACTGCAACAAAGAGTAGCACCAGCTCACCGCAACTAGAGAAAGCCCGTGTGCAGCAATGAAGACCCAACACAGCCAAAAAATAAATAAACAAAATAAAATAAAAATTAAAAATAAAAGAGATGATCACTCTTAATTAAAAAAAAATGATAATCAACAAGGACCTATTGTATAGTACAGGGAACTATACTCAATATTATGTAATAACCTATAAGGGAAAAGAATCTGAAAAAGAATATATATATATATATATATATATAACTGAAGTGCTGTGCTGTATACCTGAAACTTACATGATATTGTAAATCAACTGTACTTCAATAAAAAACTTAAAAAAAAAAAGAATCCACAGTTTGAGGAATAGACAAAGAAACAAACCAAAATTAAAACCACAAACATTTGTTTTAATACAGCTTATGTTTTTAAATAAAAATAGGCAGCATATGTTATTCACATACACGCAGATAAATTTCCCTTAGATCCAAGTTTTTAGAGCTACCCCACAATTATTTTAATTTTATTTGAATCTGTAGTTTATAGTAGGGCTTTTCTCTTCATATATATTTTATCTAACTTTTCCTAGACCTTGGATTGTGATATATAATTCCTGCTACGTGACTTTCTAGAAGCTTCTTATTTCAGTGGTCTCGGGCTTCCCAGTTCGTTTCCCACCCCCATCCCCGTATTGACTAGAAACCTGTTCTCAGCTCCGGTTACCCCTGTACCCACTCTTGCTCATGTCATCTGCCTTGTATCAACTACCTGTTCTATCTGGATGTATTTCGACTGCTTCTCCGTCTTTCTTGTCCTCCCACTTCTCATTTCCTTTACAGTACTGAGAACTTTAGTTTGGGTGTCCCATGTTGAGCGTGGTGAAACTGACTTACCGTTTTCCCTGGTTCCTCTTCGGTGGGGAAGGTGTGGTCATAAAGCCTGGCATTGAGAGGCTGGCTGGGCGTGGACGCCGCCAACCTGTGCCGCACTGCACCCCATGGCCCCTCCCCTGCTACCAGGAAACCATGCAGTTTACTCCTTGCTCTTCATACTTCCCTTTTCTCCTTGCCTGCGGATCAGTGTCTGAGCAGTTCTGGTACACCTGAGCTCCTGTAGCCTTCTGTGTATTCCCTGACTTGTTTCAGTATCTGCAAAGATGTTTCGTAAGTTATTACTTCCTGGAAAGTAAAAGAAAAAAACATCACCTGAGGATAAGTATTTCAGTGTCGAATTTTGAAAAGTTGTACTGAAAACCTTTTATGTAGGTAAAAGGATTAAAGTGACTAATGCCCTGGTAATGCGTGAAAGTAAAGGCTGATTGCTTTGAAGCTTAGGATTTCTATTTACTGTGTCGGGAAAGACCAGGCAGTTTGGGCAGGGTCGGGGTAGATTTTGGATATGGTTAAGTTTTAGGTACCTGTTAGGACACTGAGTGGATTTGGTTGCTGTGTGCCAGTAGTCGCCTTTAATCTAGAAGAATCTCTCTCTCTCTTTCATTTTTCATGAAATTGAGTTTTTGAAGAGTTCAGGTGTGTTTCTCATAGAACGTCTCACATTCTGGGTTTGTTTTTTACTAAGGATTTTACAGAAGTTGTTTCTCATGTTATTAGAAGTTTGAAAAGATATTTCTGTCAGGATAAAAACTAAGGGCGAAAATGAGGTTGAAACGAAGTGGAAATGAAGTAGGAGGGGCAGTGGTAAAGTGTACTTTGTTTGGAGGGCGGTGCTGGACACAGTCGTGATATGTAAAATTGTACTGTGTTCCTTATAGCTGTTGTAAAAAAGTTATGCTTCTAAAACCACGAGCAACATTGCATTCTTAGCCTTCTTTAAGCAATCCCGGTTAAAGTTAATGAACTTTATTATTTTTTTTTCTATAGGTTTAAATGTAAGACTGGCTGTTTAGTTCTCCTTCTAAGGTAAGTTTTTTATTTTTATTGTTTTTTCTGAAACAACATTACTATATTAAATTTATTATTCAAGTAGTTTGTCTAGAAAGTAAATTTTAGTTGCTGACATTGTATGCCTAACTAGTTATCGCCTGGGTTTTGTCTGTTTCAGAGGACGTTGTCCCCAGAGGCCTGGTGGTTACTGCACATATAGTGTAAATAGTGTCGTGCCTGGTACTTAGGTGCTGAGGAAGATTGGGAGGCTACGTGACCTTGTGGGAACATTTCTGGTACCTCTCACTAGTCAGAGTTACTCTGGTTTGCCTGAGGATCCTGGAGTGCTGGGTTGAGTGTGTTTTCCTAGGGCTGCTGTAACAAAGTGCTACCAGCTGGGTGACCTGAAAACTACAGAAACTTATTCTCTCCGTGTTCTGGAGCCAGAGGTCATCTGTGCTCCCTCTGAAGGCTCTAGGGGAGAATCCTTCCTTGCCCATTGCAGTTTCTGGCGGTTGCTGGCCTTCCTTGACTTGTAGCTGCTTCACTCCCCATGTCTGCCTCTGTCTGCACGTGGTCTTATTCCCTCTGTGGGCCTCCTCTCCTTGTCTCCAAGGGTTTGGGGCCCACCCTAATCAGTGTGAACTCATCTCAAACTGACTGCATCTGCCAGGACCCTAGCTCCAAGTACAGTCACATTCACAGGTCCTGTGTCAGGACTTAGACATACCTTTTTGGGGAACACAATTCATCCCACAGTAGTTGGGGCTCGACTTGAACTGTAGCAAAATCGAGATGCTGTGATCATTCTGAAGCTTGCATGCTGTGTTTTATGAGGTACTAAAATATTTGGAACTGTAAAAGTGAATCCTAGGGTTCTCAAGCCATTTTAGGGCTATTTCTAGTAGACTTTGCATGGTGTGTGTGTCTGTGTCTGTGTGTGTGTGTGTGTGTGTGTGTGTGTGTGTGTGTGTGTGTGTGTGTGTAAAAAGACTGGTTATTTGCTGGGATTTGTGGGATTCAGGTTAACCAGGATGTGGTTGTCCTGGGGTGGACGTAAGAGGAAACAAAATAAACTAGCAGTTTCTTTTCTCTGTTTGTGTGTATTTTGCCTAAAAATAACAATGCTCCTTTTTAATCAGTTTATATTAGAAAATGAAACATGTATTTGGATAACTTTTTTTTTAAGCTCACTAATGCACTTGATCATTTTAGAAAATAAAGAATACAGGGTCAGTGAATGAAATTCAGGGTCATTGAAATTCAGCCTCAGCTTCAAAGAGGGTTTTTGATAAGGCATACAGTGAACCAGAGCAATGCCTGGCCTTGGTAAGTGCCTTATATGTATTAGTTATTGTTAGTGAGCCTTTCTAAGAAAGTGAAGGAGGTTTGAGGTAGTCATGAAAGGAAGGAAGGTTCTTCTCACCTCTTATTTTTGATAGTCGTACGTCTGGTTGGTTAGCGTATTCACCGTTCCAGTCGTTGGGTTCAGTTTTGGTCATAAACGACTGAAAAATGTAGATTACAGTTAGAATGAGAACGTTTGTAACGCAGGACCATACATACAATATTAGACACATGTTTAATTTCTGGGTTTGAGATTTGAAGGTAATGTTCTTTATTCTATGATGCTTGTGAATGAATATTAAAAATCCAGACTGTGTTAACTTTTTTCTTCATTCTCTTCCTTCATTTAAATAAAAATAGGCGCATTGATCCAACAAGCCACAGAGCCATAATGTGGCAAAGCATCCTTTTTGAGAGGTGAATGTTACGGAATGAAGATGGCTGACAGAGGTGGGAAGGCTGTTCCCGGGCAGGTGTATATTGAAGTGGAATATGATTACGAATACGAAGCGAAGGACAGAAAGGTCGTGATAAAACAAGGGGAGCGATACATCCTGGTGAAGAAGACCAACGATGACTGGTGGCAGGTGAAGCTGGATGAGAGCTCCAGAGCGTTTTATGTGCCTGCCCAGTATGTGAGGGAGGTCGGCCGCAGAGCCCTGATGCCGCCTGTGAAGCAGGTGGCGGGGCTGCCGGATCATTCTGTGAAACCGCTGCAGAGTCTCCACCTTCAGAGGTCGACGGAAAATGTGAACAAATTGCCCGAGCTTTCAAGTTTTGGAAAGCCATCGCCGCCTGTTCAAGGCACAGGTCTTATTCGTGATGCCAATCAGAATTTTGGACCCAGTTATATTCCAGGTCAGACTGTCAACCTCAGCCTGGACCTGACCCATAGTGATGGAAAGTTCAACAGTGACTCACATTCTCCCAAAGTTTCTGGCCAGAATCGGACACGGTCGTTTGGTCACTTTCCTGGTCCGGAGTTCTTGGACGTAGAGAAAGCTGGCTTCTCCCAGGAACAGTCTTGTGATTCAGCAGGAGAAGGCTCGGAACGGATACATCAGGATTCAGAGTCCGGTGATGAGCTTAGCAGCAGCTCCACCGAGCAGATAAGGGTAAGACTGAAAGTGGACGACGGAACACTTGTGCCACCTTCATGACCATTTAATTATAGGTGTTACAATTTTTTAATTTTTTAAAATTTACTTTATTGAAGTATAGTTGATTCACAGTGTTGGGTTAGTTTCTGGTGTGCAGCAAAGTGAGTCAGTCATATATATATATATATATACACACACCTTCTTATACTCTTTTCCACGATGGTTTATTACAGGATATTGACTGTAGGCTCCCAGGGCTCTACAGTAGGACCTTGCTGTTTATCCGTTCTTAATTATAGGTTTTATTTTAATTAAAATCTTTGTAAGACTTAAGAATTGTTTGTTTTGCCTTATGTTTTCAGAGTACATGGGTTTATCCCAACTGAGAGAGACAGAATATGTGAAATAACTTGTGGGATGATGGAGGTTCACTTTAGGGTTTCTCTAGTTCTTCTTGTTCCTTTATAGGACTAGAACTGCCAGAAGTGTGGACACTTTTTTTCCCCCTCTCTATTGATTACCCATTACATGGAAAGGATTTACTTTGTTTATCCAGGGATGATATTTCTTTTACTGGAAAAAGTATGTTTTCTAGCTGCACTCATTTTGATTTGTTTTCACTAAGTCTTCAGGTAATAATGGATATAAGAGGAAAAATGTCACAGGAATATTAACTACTAATACTAACTCTTGTTCTTTGAAACTTGTTTATTAACCTTGAATGTTAAATATATATCAAGAGAGAGAATGCACAAACCTTTACCTCTGCTCATGCACTTTTGTGTCCTAAGTGTCTTGCATTGAATATTAGCCTTGAAAAAATTTTGCATCTATGGTTTGATATCCCCCCCTTACCTAACTTTATTTTGAGATTACTTGGTGTCAGTTTGTCAAGTAAAGTGAAGTAATTTTAAAAGCACATGCGTGAAACTGAAACTTGAATGTGTTTAGAAAAGTTTAATTTTTAGTGAATTTGATAAGTTTTGGGCCTAAAGCTCTGTTGTAAGATTTATTCATCAAATTAAGTCAGTGAGGCTGCTCTTAAGGTGTGGTCCGATTGTAAAGGAACTAGTATGTTCATTTTCTTTTATAGGTTTTAATTTTTCTTGTGACATTTTGAATGGAGATAGGAAAACGGGAAGGTTCTTTAGAAAAACTTCTGATACTTGAGATTGAGGCAGTTACTGTCAGTTTATCATCATTCGTCTTAGTCTTTTCTTCAGTCCTTATGTGATATTTTGATGTAGAATATTTCTTTCGTGTGTCCTGGAATTTTTCTGTATGTGGCTTCCTACGTATTAGTTGGACTTGGGAAAGATGTGTTTTCTCTTCCTTCCGGCCGTCACCACTGTTTCACACTTGAAATTACGCTTTATGTGGAGGTCCACTAGCAGCCCTGTGTTCTCTTCATTGTGCTCGTCTTAAATTCACTACGTGGAAGGTCATGGCTCCTAACCTCTCCCGGACTGTTTGGGAATCCTGTTCGATTTCTCTAGCCAGACCTCGTCCTTGCTCTTCGTGGCAGCTGTTTCAAACCTTTTCCGTTTTATTCAGTTCTCTGATTCACCTGCTTTTTCCCTGCTCTCTTAGCAGATAGTCTTGCCTTCTGTTTCACGGCAGAAGTGAAAACCGTGGGGTGGGAACTGCTTCTGCTTGGGGAGGACATATGCACAGCAGTTAATCGAGCTGTTCCTTAGATTTGAATCCGGGTCCATGTCACTTACCGGCTGAGTGATAAGTGGGGCCAATTACTTAACTCCTCTTGACATGGGGATCACAAGTGGGTTCCTGTATACCTAGCATGCTTACAACTGTGCCTGGCACTTAAGCAAGTAGCGTAGGTATCTACTGCTGCTTAATAAATTACTCCCAGATCTCCTGGCTTAAAACAGTAAACATTTATTATGTCACAGTTTCTGTGGGTCAGTCATTCAGAAGCAGCTTAGTTGGTGGTTTTAAAGTCTTAGGGTCTCTCACGGGGTTGGTTTCTTACGAAGGCTTGGCCGGGGCGGAGCAGCTGCCTCTAGGATGGTTACTCATGTGGTGCTGTTTGGGCCTCTTTGCAGATGCTTGAATGTTGTGACTAGCTTTCCCCGAGACAGAGCCATCCAAGAGGGAACAGGGTGGAAGCTGCATTGTCTTTTATGCCCTGATGTTGGAAGTTGCACCCTGTCACGTCTTAGCGATCACACAGCTCAGCCCTGCTCTGTGTGGAGGTTACAGCACAGAGTGTGAATATCAGGCTACGGGACATTAAGGGTCGCCTTGGGGCTGGCTGTCACGGTACGCGATCAGCACCACAGAGCTGTCATTACTGTTGTTCTCGTCGTTTCTGTTACAGTTGTTCCCACCATGAAACCTACAAGTGCACCAGTGTCATGAGTGATCTCCCCCCATTACAGGCAGTGCAGGCGTGGCATCTTCTATCAATGAGTGGTCTCTTCATATTTGCTTTTCCCTCTTTTTCACAAACCTTTTGCTAAACATTGTGTAGCGTTGTGCTCATATGGCTTTAGACTCATTATTTACCAAGGTTTTTCCTTCAGGATGTACATTTGCTCATGTTTTCCTATTTTAGTAAAGCTCTTCAGCAATACCTTCCCGTCCGAGTATCACCTTATCACACTCTTTACTGGCAACTTCTGGAAAGAGTTGCACGTATTTGCTTCTTTGTGTTTGCTCATTTCCTGCTCATTCCTTAACCTGGGCTCAAATGGCTTCACCACCCCAGCTAAACAGCTTCTGCTAAAAGCTGCCCATGGTTTCATTGTTGATAAATGTACAGACAGTTAAAAAATTTTTATAATCATATCATGATTACAGTGAACAAGATTAATGATCAAAAGGCAACTTAAAATAATGTTTCACTGAGGCATAGCATATAATCACGTGTGTAAATTGTCCTAATCTTAAATGTATGGCTTGATGGATTTGTGCTTACGTAAAGCCATGAGCCCCTTCCCAGTCAGTATCTACACCCTCCCCGCCATGTCTCTGCTATAGGAGATTTTCATTCTTCTGACATGTTAGTACTGATCAGTCTTCTTTAATTAAACTTTCATTTTGAGGTGATTGTAGCTTCATAAGCAGTGGTAGGAAACCATAGTGAGGGGTCCCCTGTGCCCTCTGTCCATTTACCTCCGTTGTAACGTCTTGCCAGACTGGAGTGTAGTTTCACAGTCAGGGTGTTGACATTGGTACAGGAGAGATGCTGGGCGTTTCCATCAACACGAGGACCCCTTATGTTGCCCTCTTAATGGCCACACCCGCTCCCCTCCCACCCCCAACACCGCTTAACTGCTCACCACCACTAATCTGTTCTCCATTTTTATAATATTGTCATTTCAGGAATGTTATATAAATGGACTCACAGCCTATGTAGCTTTTTGGGATTGGCTTTTAAAAAATATTTATTTATTTGGCTGCATCAGGTCTTAGTTATGGCACGCGGGATCTTTGTTGCAGTGTGCGGGCTCTTCTTTGCGGCACGTGGGCTTCTCTCTAGTTGTGGCTCGCAAGCTCAGTAGTTGAGATGCGCGGGCTCTCTAGTTGTGGCGGGTGGGCTTATTAGTTGTGGCGTGCGGGCTTAGTCGCCCTGCAGCATGTGGGATCTTAGTTCCCCAGCCAGGGATTGAACCTGCGTCCCCTGCGTTGGGAGGTGGATTCTTAACCACTGGACCACCGGGGAAGTCCCCGGGATTGGCTTTTATCATTCCACATGATTCTCTGGAGATTGGTCCAGGTTGTCGTGTGTATCCGTGTTTGCTCTTTTTGTTGCTAACTAGTGTTCTATGGCATGGATGTACCGTACTTAACAATAATTCACCCATTGAAGAATGTCTGAGTTTCCAGTTTTTGGCTATTGCAAACAAAGCTGCTACGTATAAACATTTCTGCACAGGTTTTTGTGTGAACGTACCTTTTTTATTTCTTTGGCATAAATGCCCGTGTGTATAATTGCTGTTTAACTTTTCAAGAAAATTAAACAGCAACTATATCGCAGTTGCACGTTTAATTTTTCAAGAAACTGCCAAGCTGTTTTCTAGAGTGGCTGTACATTTTACATTTATATCAGCAGTGCTTGCGATCCAGCTTCTCTGCGTGCTCAACAGCATTTGGTGGTGTCACTTTTTTATTTTAGCCATTCTGCTAGGTGTGTAGTAATTGCTCCTGATGTTAATTTCCATTTCCCTAATGGCTAATGATGTTGAACATCTTTTATGTGCTTATTTGCCATCAATAGTTCCTTCTCATTGAAATGTCTCTTCAAGGCTTTTGCCCATTTTTTTTTTTTGCGGTACGCGGGCCTCTCACCGTTGTGGCCTCTCCCATTGCGGAGCACAGGCTTCGGACGCGCAGGCTCAGCGGCCATGGCTCACGGGCCCAGCCGCTCTGCCGCATGTGGGATCTTCCCGGACCGGGGCACGAACCCGTGTCCCCTGCATCGGCAGGCGGACTCTCAACCACTGTGCCACCAGGGAAGCCCTGCCCATTTTTAATTAGACTTTTGTACTGTTGAGTTTGGAGAGTTTTTAAATTTTTTTATTTTATTTTTTTACTATTTATTTTATTTTTTTAATCTTCATTGGAGTGTAATTGCTTTACAATGTTGTGTTAGTTTCTGCTGTACAACAGAGTGAATCAGTTATACATATACACGTGTCCCCATATCCCCTCCCTCTTGCGTCTCCCTCCCACCCTCCCTATCCCATCCCTCTAGGTGGTCACAAAGCATCAAGCTGATTAGAGTCTTTTTTTAGTATAGTCTAGATACTAGTCATTTGTCAGATATATAATTTGCAAATATTTTCTCCCAATGTCTTTTTGTCCTCTTAACAGTGTCTTTTGCAGAGCAAAAGTTTTTAATTTTGATAAAGTCCAATTTATTAATTTTCCCTTTTATGGATCAGGCTTTTGTGTCAAGTCTAAGAACTTGCTATATAGCTCTATTAGTCAGGGTTCTCCAGGGAAACAAGCAATAAGGCGTGTGTGTGTGTGTTTGTGTATGGAGAGAGATTTATTTTAAGGAATTGGCTTATGTGATTATACAAGTTGGCAAGTCCAACACCTGCAGGGTGGGATGGTAGGCCGGAGACCCAGGGGAGAGACACTGTTGAAGTTCAGATCCGAAGTTTGTCTGCTGGCAGAATTTATTCTTGCATGGGAGGTCAGTCTTCTGTTGTCTGTGGGCCTTCAACTGACTGGATGAGGCCATCCACTCTATTGGGGGTGGGGGGCAACCTGATTTATTCAAAGGCCACCAATTTAAATGTGAATAGCGTCCAAAACAGCCTCACAGAAACATCTAGAATAATGCTTCACCAAATATCTGGCCCAGCTGAGTTGACACACAAAATTAACCATCACAGTAGGTTTAGATTCTAAATATTTCCCTCAAGTTTTTTTCCCCCTAAAAGTTTATAGTTTTACATTTGAATCTGTTATCCATTTAAAAAAAAAATAATAAATTTATTTATTTTTAGCTGTGTTGGGTTTTTGGTTTTGCGCATGGGCTTTCTCTAGTTGAGGTGAGCGGGGGCTACTCTTTGCTGCAGTACGCGGGCTTCTCATAGCAATGGCTTCTCTGTTGTGGCGCATGGGCTCTAGGCACGCGGGCTTCGGTAGTTGTGGCGCACGGGCTTCAGTAGTCGTGGCGCACAGGCTTTGGTAGTTGCGGTGCACAGGCTTCAGTAGTTGTGGCACGCGGGCTCAGTAGTTGTGGCGCATGGGCTTAGTTGCTCCACGGCACGTGGCATCTTCCCAGACCAGGGCTTGAACCCGTGTCCCCTGCCTTGGCAGGTGGATTTTTAACCACTGTGCCACCAGGGAAGTCCCTGTGATCCCTTTTGAGTTTAATTTTTGTATGAGGTTAAATCAAGGTTCATGTTTTTTGGCCCATGGGTATCTGATTACTACAGTACTGTTTGTTGAAAAGCTATCTTTCCTCCAATAAATTCCTTTTACACTTTTGTCAAAAATCAACTGGCCACACTTGTATGGGTCTGTTTCTGGGCCGTCTCTTCTGTCTCACTCACAGACATGTATGTCCCTCCTCTAATACCACACAGGCTTGATTACTTAATAGTCTTGAAATTGAGTAGACTGATTCCTCCTACTTTCTTCTTTTTCCAAGATATTTTTGCTATTGAGGGCCGAAGAGGGGAAGAAGGTCTTTGCAGATATGATTAAGGTAAGGATTTTGAGATGAGGACATTATCCTGGACCCTGCATGCAACCACAGATGTCCATAGAGAGGCAGAGGGGCACCACACAGAGGGAAGGTGTGAAGATGGAGCAGAGGGAGGTCTGAAGATGCCAGCTGGGATTCTAGTAGGGATCATCTGTAGGGTGATTTGGGGAGTAATGCCATCTTAACAGTATTAACATTTCTTGCAGGCAGGTCTGGTAGTGCTGAATTCTCTCAGTTTTGTTTGTTCAGGAAAGTGCTTCACTTTGATGCATGATTTCTTTAGATACAGAGTTCTTGTTGGTGATTTTTTTCTTTCAACACTTGAAATAGTTTACCCACTCTCTTTTTGTTTGCATGGTCTCCAGTGAGAAGTATGCTGTAACTCTTGTTCTTCAGTAGTTCAGTGTTTTTGCCTCTGGCTTCTTTGAAGATTTTCTCTTCATCTTTGGTTTTCTGCAGTTTGTGTGCGTTTTTTTGTATTTTGGTATTTGTGTAAGTTTTTGGTATTCATCCTGCTTTCAGTTTGGGAAATTTCTGTTGACGTAGCTTCAAGCTCATTGATTCTTTTCCCAGCCGTGTCCAGTCTACTGATCATCACATCAAAGGCATTTTCTCTTTTCTGTTACAGTGTTTTAATTTCTTTTTGATTCTGTCTTAGATTTTCCATCCCTCTGCTTGCATTACTCATTTGTTCTTGTATGTTGCCTACTTTTTCCTTTACAGCCCTTAAAATATTAATAGTAGTTATTTTAAATTCCGCCTGATAATTCCAACATCTGTGCCATATCTGAATTTGATGCTACCTTTATCTCTTTAGATGGTTTTTTCTTGCCTTTTGCCATGCTTCATAGTTTTTGTTGAGAGCCAGACATGTTTTATTGGCTAATAGGAATGGAAGTAAATAGGCCTCTAGTGTGCAGTGTTATGTTCAACGGGCTAGAAATTGGACTGTGTTTAAGGTTTGATGTAGTTGTAGGTACCAGACAGAGGATTTAACTTCTTCAAGTACCCATGTTTGTGGCCTTCTCCAAGAGTTCCTCATTAGTGCCTGGCTCCCCAGTACATCTCCCTGCTGCCTTCCTGGCCGGGGCGGGGGGCGGTGGCAGTTCCTCGTTCCTTAGCCCACATGCCCTCCACCGACTTGCTGGTCAGAGGATGGCCTCCTTGCTGCTCGGCGGTGGTGCAGGTTCTGAGTCTCCAGTAAGCGCCCTCTGTGTGTATGTACATAGGTGGGGGGGGTCTTGTGACCCTCTGGCAGTGACTGCCCTCGTTGCTGCCTCTGCCTCCTCTGACACCACCCTGGTGGGGGTTTGGGGTGCCTGTTACAGCTCTGCTTGACGCTGCTGGTGGTCTGTGGGTGGAATCGGTGGTTTGTTCTGTGGCATTTGGCTGGACTAGAGCAGTAATATCGAAAACCTTTCAGTCTTGCTGGTCTTCCCCTTTTCTGGTTCTTCTGCTAGACGTAGAGCAGGGATTGGGGATTTGTTGGGGCTTTTTTGGTCTGTGTCTGTTGGTGTTTCTGGGTTGCTGACTTCCCTCTTTTTTTTTTTTAATATTTATTATATTTTGGCTGTGCCTGTTTTTAGTTGCGGTGTGTGGACTTCTTAGTTGTGGCGTGCAGTCTTCTTAGTTGCGGCATGCAGACTCTTAGTTGCGGCATGTGGACTCTTAGTTGCAGCATGCATGTGGGATCTAGTTCCCCGACCAGGGATCGAACCTGGGCCTCCTGCATTGGGAGTGCAGAGTCTTACCCACTGGACCACCAGGGAAGTCCCTGACTTCCCTCTTCAAACCTGAGGTGTATGAAGCCACAAGTAAACCCAGGGAACTCAGCAGCATGTTGTTCATTGGGTCCTGAGGTCACAGTTGGTTTACCTTCTCTCTGCCTTTCAGAGTTGTCTTCTGTTTGTTTTATATATTATGTTTTTATTTATACCTAGTGTGAGGAATAGGGTAAAGTACATTTCCTTCTTTTTCCCAGAACTGGAAGTGATTGGTAAGTTTTTAATGGTAGCTTTTAAGTACTCATTGTCTTGACCTCTTAACAGTCTTGGTTAGAGGATGGCCTCTTTGCCACTTGGCAGTGGTGAAAGTTCTCTGGGGGAGCCTCTCATCACAAGCTTCCATCATGCCCTGTCCTTTTCCTTTGCTGTACTCATCACACTTATGATTGTTTTCTTTCTTCTTACTAGTCAGTCTGTGGTCTCCAAGGCCAAGCTATCTACCATGTCTTGACTCTCTCTGTCCGTCCGGTGCCTAGCATAGTACCCTGGTACGTAGTAGATGTGCTAAATGCTTCTGTAGTGATGACCAGTGTTTAGCCACAAATACATGGAAGGGGAGACCTAGATTAATGTCCCATCAAAGATGCATGTTTCTGCTTGAAAAACAGCCATCCAGCCGTGCTATGACCTTTGACACAGCATAGGCTTTATGAAGAATGTTATTAGAGAGGTGAAGTTGGGGGTAGAAAACTGTAATGCAATAGAGAGATTCCAAAATTTGAGCAAAAAAAAAATCATAATATTCAGTCTCCCCCACCCCCCCCTTAAATTGGATACATCATATGCAGGGTCTTCATCAGATCAAGTTTTTAGGTCATTTCAAAGTTTATACTAATGGTTGATATGAAGATGAAACTGAAAAATCAGTGTTAGTTCCGAGCTCCAAACCTTAGAACAGCCTTAAAAATCATATGCTTTGCTCCTCGTGCCCTATTTTTCTCTCATGATCTCATTAATATTCCTTTAATACGTGTGTCTTACCAGCCTTGAGTATCAAGTTTCCCGGCTCCCTGTAGTTAGAAAGTGAGGTCTAGAGCTGGAAAAGTCGAGACGGTAGACCTTCGTCTGTGAGGCTGACAGGGTGCCGGAAGAAGTGATGACTTTAGGAGGAAGGCCAAAATACTGTAATGCTGAGAGTCGTGTTATTTTAAAAATACAATATGAATGTTTATGATGACTATGAATCTAGAAATGTTTATGTTCTATACTAGCTTTTTTATATTGGCAGATATATTTATAGAAAGAGTTTCTTCACTGACAGCGCTCAACTAATGTATTTCTGGCGTTTGAAATCTAATATGAAATTCATCTGGAAAATTTTATATGTGGAAGAGTTCATCAACATTTCTAGGTGTTATCATAGTACACTAGGTCCACAAAGTCAACTCTGTAAGTTTTTATAGATTCACGCTTTGTTTCTAATTGAAAAATATTTAAATATTTCTTTTTAGTCTTTATTCCCATATTATGTGGACTGTTAATACAGATGTTTATTGTATTTAAAAATACAGATTTTAATTATACAATCATACCTATATCTGTGAATTTACAAAGTAAGAATCATACTGTATGTGCAGTTTCACCATACGGAGTATTTTCAGAATATCTATTATGCAAATAGAATATTTATGAAACAAAGAAGAATGCTGAGAGATGTAATTTTTCAGGCTAATTGGATTTTCTGGTTAATTCAGGATTAGGTATAAAAGGTTTCAGTGTTTGTTAGAGATTTTCCTAAATCTGTTTCCACAAAGATGGTGCTGAATCTAAACACAGACATAAATTAGCTTTGTATAGCGACAGCTGATAATGTCCCCTTTCGTCCAAGTCCTTGCTCGCTGTTGGTAGACCCTTTTGTGAAGTCCTCCCCTGCCCTGCTGCTGGAACGCGTGGAGTCATTACTTAAGCTTCCTTAAAATTCTCTGAAATGCTGCTTTGCTACCTGCTCAGACTCACCGCAACTTCCTGTTTAATTTCTTTATTGCTTAGAGCAGCTCCCAAATTAGGAATTTTAGGAGATTTGGGTGCTGATGGCTTATGCTATATAATGGCTTGAATAAGTTTTAGTGAATTTGTCTGAAAACCTAATCTTCAGCATTTATATCATGATTTTCTTTGGTAAAGTATGGATGAAGTTCAGTGTCTTACTTCAAAGCAGTTGGACTTGTCTCTTGAGTACTGGTATTGTTTATTTTACTTTTTTGTTGTTGTTGTCTTTTGTGATTTGCTCTCAAATTATGTCTCTCTCTCTTTTTTTAAAAATAAATTTATTTTTTTGTTTATATTTATTTTTGGCTGCGTTGGGTCTTCGTTGCTGCGCCCGGGCATTCTCTAGTTGCCGCGAGCGGGGGCTACTCTTCCTTGCGGTGCGCGGGCTTCTCACTGCCGTGGCTTCTCTTGTTGCAGAACACGGGCTCTAGGTGCACGGGCTTCAGTAGTTGTGGCACAGGGCCCAGTAGTTGTGGCACTCAGGCTCAGTAGTTGTGGCTCGCGGGCTCTAGAGCGCAGGCTCAGTAGTTGTGGCGCGCAGGCTTAGTTGCTCCGCGGCATGTGGGATCTTCCCAGACCAGGGCTCAAACCCGTGTCCCCTGCATTGGCAGGCGGATTCCTAACCACTGCGCTACCAGGGAAGCCCTATTTTACTTTTTAAATTTAGGGCAATGTGGTGTCTGAACTTGAGTTAGGACAGATGTGGCTTTTAAGATTTGGGATCTGCTGCTGTGTAGCTGTATGTCCGTGGGCAAGTCCCCTAATTGCTGAGCCTCAGTTTTCTTACCTCTAAAAATGAACTGAGAATTGTTGTTATATTTAATGAAATACTGTGTGTGGAACTCCTTGTGTATCTGGCACAAGGGCAGCCCCAAGCACGATACTAGTTCTATTCTCTCCAAGTCTTATAGTTGCCGGCGGTCTTAGAGATTAGAATATGCCCAGGCACAGTATGTTTAAGGTTTCACTGCTCTTTCAGAACGCTTAGTTTTCTAAAACTTGATGTTTTAAGTTTATATATATATTAAAAATCACTAAAATCTTTCTTAGACCTTGACTCATAGGAGATGAACATTTTAAGTGGTTCCTGGATTTTTAAACAATTTTCAAAATTATTTTTAAATGTTTTTATAAAGTAGAAAGCTGTACCTTTACTTATTTGAGCGTGAAGGTGAACTTTGTATTCCTTTTGATAATAATTATTAGTAGAATTGGTGGTATATTTTTTTGCACAGAAACTGCAGTGATTAATGTCTCTACCTAACTTCAGAAAGGCGATCTCCTGGGTGGCAGATCGACTTAACCGAAGCAGCTGGCAGGTATATTGAGTGGCTTTGCTTTAGAAGGCTGGCCAGCCTAATTACTGTCAGGTTCTGGATTTTCTGTGTCCCCCTGCCCAGAATGCATAATCTAGTATTAACAGTACTTGACTCTTGAAAAACTAGTTAAAACAGTTGACTCTTTTGAGACAACCAAGATAGGTGTATCTGGTGACTTAATCGTTAGAAAGTAAAAGCGAAAAAGCTGGTAAGCTGGAACTGACATTTCATTTAAATAACTAAAATAAATAATAAATAAAAGACTCAATATAAGAATAGATGTACATGAAATCGAACATATTTATAGTAAGCCCTTAATAATCTCTGCCTGTGTTGAGCAGGAAATGTATTAATGTGAAATCTGTAGGTGGAATAATAAAATAGTTTTTCTCTCTCCCCTCGTTAATCTTTTTCGTATTCTTTAAACTTACCTTAGCAAGTAGTAATTGATCGGCATTTTAGTTCCATTCCAATTCTTGGACTGTCCTTTGCTTGAGCATATAAAGTACTAAAGGGGTGGTGGGAAGTAAAGAAAAGGGTTCTGATGATCTGCAGAAACGGTCATCATCGCCACAGATGGAGAGTTGTTTGTATTAAGATGGAATCTTATTTCAGTAATATTTTAATTCGTGACATCCCTGGGAGTGACGAGATCAGTAGTGCTTTTTTGGGTGGTTTTGTTAGTTTGACTTTTTCCTTTATAATCAGCTGTAAATAAAGACAGCCGTATTTAGGCAAACTTAGGAAGTTTTTCGACTACAGTGTCCTTTAGCTTTCCTTTGTATTTTCCTCCTCTGAATAGCATTTGGGAAACTCTATCTTCTGTTTCTGCTTTCTAGGATCATCTTCTTGTCAAATCTTTCTACTAAATCAAAACAGGAAAGAATAAAAGTTTTTTTGATTTTATTTGATTGACTATGTACATATTTATAAAGTCACAGGATTTATATGAAAAATGCAATCAGAATTTGGTGAAAAATGCAAACTCCTCTCTCAAGAAATGCACATTTACATCACATGTTGCTCTAATTTCAAGGTTTCCGGAAACCCAGATTCTTAAAGTGAAAGTTCTGGGCAGAGTAATTATGGAGTGAAAATTGATAAATCCTCTTTAAGGAAATTTAGGCATAAATGTCTAATTAGATGGAAATTTGGGAGAGGAGCTAGATCTGCCTGAAGTTACATTTGGGTCAAACCTGAAGGCAAAGTTACTGGAGATCTCTGAGGATGACTGCTCTTACTTACTCTCTTTGGCACGCCTTCTGTTCTCCATGAGAAGAACACCTTGTTCTAACTGCTGGGGGTCTTTTCTCAGAAACTCTTGATATTAGAAAGTAAATGCTTTATCATCTATCTTTAACTTCCTTCTGGAATAAAGAGCCTGCTTTAATTTAGCATCGATCTGTTTGTCAGGCTCCTTCCTCTTTGGTGGGTTGTGACCTTTCCGAGGATCTAGTGAAAGCCGTAGACCATCTTTTCAAGAAAATGCCTGCATGTGTATCCATGCATGTGGTACCACTGGGACCACAGTCCGCATAAAACTCTTTACATCCGCCTCCCTTTCACCTTTTTCCTGACCCTTTTCTCACCTTTTCCTTTTCTAAGACGAGTTGGTCTCTTCTTTACCTTTCTTATAAACTTTACCTGTCCTTCTGCCTCATGATCCGAGATGCACGTGGCTTTGTTTTACCCTTTTCTGCTTTCATTCCTGTCTGTTAGTCAGAACTTAGTGGTAGAAACCCAACTGTGCCTAGTTTAGGCAAAAGGGAATTTACTGGCTCATGTAACCAAACTAGAGGAAGGGTTTATTCATGCAGGCGTTAGGGGTGGTTGGAACTAAGGCCTTCTCACTGTCAGGATTCCTTTTGTCCTTTCTCTCTTATCTCCGATTCCCCTTCCATGACTCTGTCATTCTTCCAAACAGACTTCTTCCACATGGCTGTAGACAAGTTGCTGGCAAGTGCTAGGGTCACATCCTTAGTTCTTCTATTAGAGCATCTATTTAGAGCCCCTGTTTTTCCTCGCTTAGTTCTAATTCAGAAAATCTTGGAGAAAGCATTGGCTTGGCTCGGGTTATGCTTATGCCCATGACCAGGGGCATGGTTGGACCATACCCAAACCGCGTAGTTGGAATTTGAGTAGAAGCATTCCCCCACCGAAGTAGCAGACGTGCTGTTCCCAGAATAAGGGAGAGGTGCCAGGCAGGCAGATAATAGTTGTCGACCGTATCTTCTTCTTCTGAGGTCTTCCCACTTCACACCCATTCTGTGCCAGGTCAGTTATCAAGTGCCGTGAAGGCCAGGGGAAGAGCTGGCCAGGACAGGGTTATCAGCCTGATTCTAGTTCAGCGTAGGAAGAGCAAAGTAATAGTCCCTTTTTGCATGTCCTACTCTCTTCAGGTTGTCGTCTTTAAAGCTAAAGATTGTGTCCTACCCATTTCTGCCAGCAAACTTCTGACAACAAATAATAAAGAATCTGTATAGTGAAGGCAATACTGATTTTAAAAAAAGCAACTTAATATGCTTAACATGATACGTCTACAGTTGATAAGAGGTGAACTTGTGATGGTTAATTTTAGGTGTCAGCTTGGCTGGACCGTGGTGTCCAGATACTTGGTCAAACATTATACTGGATGTTTCTGTGAAGGTGTTTTTTGGATGAGATTAACATGTAAATCGGCGGACTTTGAGTAAAGCATGTTGTCCTCCATTATGTGGGTGGGCCTCATCCAATCCGTTGAAGGCCTGAATAGAACAGAGAGTAGAGCCTCCCCCTGGTAAGAAGGAATTCTGTCACCAGACCGCCCTTGAACTTGAACTGCTGTGTTTCCCTTGGTCTCCAGCCTGCTAGACTGCTCTGTAGATTTTGGACTTGCCAAGCCTTCACCATTGCATGAGCCAATTCCTTAAAATAAATCTTTTTCTCTATCTATCTGTGTATCTGTCTGTCTGTCTGCCTGTCTATACACATCTTCTTGTACCTGTTTCTCTGGAGAACCCTAACATACAGGTTACAGCCGCTGACTGCTCCACGCTTTATCCTCACAGTTAGATCCAGAAGAAAGACCTGAAGTTCGTATGTGAAACCCTTTGCAGGGGCGGCTCACCTTAGCTTAATTGAGTCTCGTGCCCGTCTCTGGACCAGTTCCTCTGTAGGTAGGTTGAGCACTCTGATGCGTCAGCACTGTGTTTATTGCCGGCCCAACGCCAAGAAGGCTTGGGATGTGCAGGGTAGTCTGACCGGCAATACCATCCGAATCACATCATGCGGGGCGGGGCAGATAACCGAAGAAAGGGCAGTGGTGGTGCGTGTACCTGAAAAGAGGGCCTGCTAGGCAGTCAGAACGATACATGTTCACACGGCACAATTGTGGCTGCACATTGGAATATATCTACCTTTTGGAATATGGGGTGAGTGTATTCTTTATGTTTTAGAATTCTTGGAGACTGTGTAACATCAACTGCATATAAACTTCTTCACTGCTGTAGACCAGTTCTGATGGACTTTAATGCATGAATTTTCCAGTTTGTGATTTTAAGTCTCAGACATGTTTAAAGATTAAAGTCACAGTGTCAGTTGACTTGGGATACCGGAAATTTCTCTCTCTGTCTCTTTAGATGTATGTATGCATATATGTATGTATGTGCATTTGTATGTATGCGTGTGTATGTGTGTAAGTATGAGTGTATGTATCTGCGCATATGTGTGTACACATGTATGTGTGCGTGAATGTGTGTATGTGTGGGTATGTGTATGCACGTGCGTTTGTGCGTATGTACATGTATGTACGTATGTGTGCATGTGTCTGTGTTCGCATGCATGTGTGCACATGTATGTGTATATGTATGTGTGTATGTGTGTGTGTATGTATACACACATACATCATTTTAGTATGATTGTCATAGAGTAGCAGTAGGAAACGATGGTTGGAAAGATGACATAATTTTAAGAGTCATTTAAAAATGTGTTCATTAGGGGCTTCCCTGGTGGCGCGGTGGTTGCGCGTCCGCCTGCCGATGCAGGGGAGCCGGGTTCGTGCCCCGGTCTGGGAGGATCCCGTGTGCCGCGGAGCGGCTGGGCCCGTGGGCCGTGGCCTCTGGGCCTGCGCGTTTGGAGCCTGTGCTCCGCAGCGGGAGAGGCCGCAGCAGAGGGAGGCCCGCATA
>NC_041224.1:8383157-8388796 GCF_002837175.3 Physeter macrocephalus | reverse complement strand
CAGGGGAGCCGGGTTCGTGCCCCGGTCTGGGAGGATCCCGTGTGCCGCGGAGCGGCTGGGCCCGTGGGCCGTGGCCTCTGGGCCTGCGCGTTTGGAGCCTGTGCTCCGCAGCGGGAGAGGCCGCAGCAGAGGGAGGCCCGCATACCACAAAAAAAAAAAAAAAAAAAAAAAAAGACAGTCACTTGTCTCATACCTTTGTGCTTGCTTGTTTCCTTTTTATTGTTCATTAAAAATGTTCTGTGTTTTCACCCTGTTTTCTTCGTAGGAAAGAATTTGCTAATCTAGGTGACATATCAACAAAAACAACAGATGTGGAAACATTTTTGCATTTTTGTTGAGAAAAATCTCATCTGTATGCATAGAATATGTTTAGCAATTGCTTCAGTAAATGCCAGACAGATGGTTTAAACTCAGGATGACTCCTTGAACAATTTTATCACAACAATTATTTTGAAGCGTGTTATAACAACACTTGAGCTCACATTTCTGGAGAGTCATGAATGTAACTTGGTACATTAAAGGGAGAGGGAAAGGACTAGACTTCTAAACCAGAGAAATTTGTGTCTCAGAGCCTTTCTACAAGATGCTTGACTTCTGAAGCCCTCTTTCCGTAACCTATGGTTGAATACTACCTGTCTGTTTTTCTGTCTCATAGAGAGGAATTCAGTAACTTAAAAGTGGTTGGAAGGTAGGTGAGTGACAACTTGGTTATAGAGGAGAAATAGAAAAATGAAGAACTAGAGGGGATTCATTAATATTAATATTATAGTGAGAGACAGGATGATGGAAGGAACTAACCATGGTTAGTTGAGCATCTTTACTGTGTCAGGCACTAGAATAGATGCTTCCATATGTGGTTGCTTCACAGCTGCTTTGTAAGGCAGGTAGGGATAACTTTCTTTTTACATTGAAGAAACAATTGCATATTCTCAGTTTATGAAGTCAGGGGAGTATTTATACCTTTAAAAATACTAAAAATAATTATATCAAAATTCTGACCTTGTTTGATTTTTTTAAAAAATATTTGTTTATTTGGTTGCTCTGAGTCTTAGTTGCGGCAGGTGTGGGCGCCTTAGTTGCCGTACTTAGGCTCCTTAGTTGCAGCTCACAGGCTCCTTAGTTGTGGCATGTGAACTCTTAGTTGCAGCATGCATGTGGGATCTAGTTCCCTGACCAGGGTTTGAACGCAGGCCCCCTGCATTGGGACCGTGGAGTCTTAACCACTGGACCACCAGGGAAGTCCCCTAACCTTGTTTGATTGAGTTGTGAGTTTAGCCAGTTACTTTTTTAATGGAACACCAATTTTACTTGAAAGAATGACTGACAGACTGCTTATTCACAGCAGGGCATTTGTTAGACATTTTCTCAAAAATGAACAAAGTAAGGCCATTGCTTTAAAAAAATTTGATTTTTGTTGCAAATGATAAAAATCAGGCTTTCAAGTGAAAATTAGAATCTTGAAAACTTGTATCTGCCGCCGTGAGCTTATAGTTTTTCAGTCTCGAGACTTTCCTGATGAAAGCAGTGGTGATGTTAAAGATTTTGTATTTGTTTTTTGTTTTTGATACTGTGTAGTGAAATGTTCCAACATTTGGAAAATAAGATAAGCCTAACTCAGTGAATTAATATTTTTCAAATGACCAGTGCATGATGGATACAAGAGTCATTCAGAGGCAAGATAGACGAATGGATTTTAATGTGACAAAGTACAAATCGTTAACTGATGTGATTTTAGATTCCACATTGCAACCAATCTTAAAGAAACCGCTACTCATTGAGTTTTGGAGGAATGTTAAAGAATGTCCACAATTATCTGAAAAGCTTATTAAAATAATTCTCCTTTTATTGTCTGCATGTCTGTATAAGACCATTTTTTCTATATGTGCTTCAGCCAGAACAACATATTGCAAGAGGTTTAATGTGGAAGCAGGCATGAGAATCCAGATAATGAGGAGATTTGAAACTGCGAGACAGTGCTGTTTTCCTCACTGATGTTTTTGGGGGAGGCTGTCATTTTTCTAAATACATATTCATGTTAACATGCAACAGGTTTATTATTTTAAAATAAATTTAACGAATAATTTAAAAATTTCCTAGTTTTAACTTCTAATACTAAATATCAATAGATATGATATTGAACGGGAACAAAAGCTCTTTTGTATCCCACGTAATTTTTAGAGGGTAAAGTGGCTCTGGGATCAAAAAGTTTGCGAATGCTGTTTTGGTTTTGAAAGGGTCTGCATTTAGCTAAGGGAAAGGAGAATCTGACTGAGGCCTCACAAGATTCTTCTCCTTAGAATCTAATGCCTTTATTTATAGGTTCAGGGTATATGTTAGTGGTTTAGGGTTTGATGATGATAACATTTTTTGGTCAAATGTTTTAAAATTTGGCCAGAGACATTTTGGCTAAACTCTATTTCAGTTAGAGAGATGAATTCTTTGTTAAAATCTATTATCAGTTAATTTGGTAGGCATAGAGTCAGTGGTCTTTTAACAATACGTAGAATTAAATTTAATTTTTTTGTTGTAAGCATATATGCAGTGTTATGAACTATAGTAATATTAAAATGTTGGAAATTTCTTGCATTAGAAATTGTTCATACTTATATAAAAAATTATATATAGTATACATAAAGTCCCATCCCCACAAGGAGGGCACAACATGAACACACTCAGTTTCAAGATCTGAAAACCTTGACAGTGCAAAAATAGAAATGACAAGAAGTGAAAGACGTGTGTCTCTAGTAAGGATGGAAAAGAGGAAGATTTCCCGTAGTCAGACTGTTTTAAATATTTTTTTGTGCTGAAGTTAGAAAATGGAAAGCTTATCAAAGGGGCTGGGGCGGGGGGAAGTCTGCCTTCTGAATCTGTTCTTCCTTAGGCAGAGTGAGAGACGCCTCAATCAGTGCTGGGACTGTTTTCCAGTACTTTCATATAAGATGAATTAACACCATTTCTCTTCTTTTATCTGTTTGGCTTTTGAACTAAAATTTGAAGCAAGTTCAGGCAAGGAGATAATTAATTTGAGTCTTAGGGAGTAAATAAATATGTAGTTTTTAATGCACTGAAACCTCAATCAGTTTTTCTGGGGGATAGAAATTTTTGCCTAATTGAATATCCAGTATCTGTGTTTCATTCACCACCTATTAAAGGTTTTCTATGTGCTAGAAGAGATGCCACGTCTAGTCTGGATTCTGCCTTTAAGGAGCTCATAGTTTAGTGTATTTCACTCTGCTCTCCAGCAGTAGTAAAACAAGCGTATGAAAGATGATTGAACCTTCCTTCAAAGAATCAGACGTTTGTAGTCATCATTATTATTACTATTAGTTGTCTGTGTAGTACGTAGTATATTTGTTAGTTCATAGTGTCTCCAGGACATACTCAGTGTTACTTTTGGAGGAAAAAAAAATAATTGTACTGTCAGGTGTCACTTGTCTAATTCTGCTAAAGTGATAATGTTGAAAAATTCCAGGTAACAGTTTTGGTTAGATAGGCTCTAGTTACTCTAATTTATTTTTAATGTATATGTTTACTTTTCTTTTTGTCTGATTAAAAAAAAAAACATCTAAACCAAAACACTTGTTTCTCCTACTCTGTGATCTCTTTATCCCTGTGTTCATTATTCTGACATTCACTTAAAATCCTATGGATGTGGACTTATTTTGGTGACTCTACCCTCTGAATTTTACTTATCATTCTTGGCCTCTTAATGAGAGCCCAGAGCATATGTCTGGCCTTCTTTATCTCTTTTTAAAAAAATATATAAATTTATTTATTTTTTTGGCGGCGTTGGGTCTTCATTGCTGCACGTGGACTTTCTCTAGTGGCAGCGAGCAGGGGCTACTCTTTGTTGCAGTGTGCGGGCTTCTCATTACGGTGGCTTCTTGTTGCAGAGCACGGGCTCTAGGCGCGCGGGCTTCAGTAGTTGTGGCTCACAGGCTCTAGAGAGCGGGCTCAGTAGTTGTGGCTCGTGGGCTCTAGAGTGCAGGCTCGGTGGTGCATGGGCTTAGTTGCTCCGCGGCATGTGGGAATCTTCCTGGACCAGAGCTCGAACCCGTGTCCCCTGCATTGGCAGGCGGATTCTTAACCACGGTGCCACCAGGGAAGTCCCGTGGCCTTTTTTATCTTTTTGTCTAATAGCTTCTTCACAGATGAAGACCAGAGTGGTGTTAGTTAGAATCTCATAAGTACCCAAGCACCTAATCTAGTGGAAGGTTGTCAGTGGGAGGAGTTCAGCCTCCCTGTCTCTTTGGGAAAACAGTTGAGCTGGGGCGGGTGTCCCCTCCCTGGCTCTGGGAGAGCAGACAGGTGTGGCACTTGTAGGCAGAAATGTATGTGAAGGTCATTTAAAAGAAAAAAATGGTGGGTGTGTCTTGGCAGTTACTTTATAGTTCCCAAGTGATTGTGATTTTTTTTGTTATTTCAGCATGCTGAAGAACCATGAAATGAACCTTGAGAATTCTTTTTTCGCTTAAAATTACCTAGTGTCCCATATTTACAGGTGCTCAGTGACTTCGGGTATTGAATCAAGGAATCTGTTTCCTAGTGGAACACACTTCCGCACTGTTAATCATCCTGCTTTTATTTTGCATTGCAAACTTAGCTGGAGAGCTGGCAGCATTTTGAGCTTGGAATTTTGGTAGTGTCATGGTGAGGCAGCTGAACTTACCAAACCAAAAGTCACAACATTTGTTCTGATGAGCGTAAGTGAGAATGTACTTCTGGGGACGAGTGGGAGGTAATATTTGAAATCTGAACTGCGTCAAATGGTTGCCGTGCTCATGGAGAGCAGAGCATTATTATTATTATTATTTTTTGTGTGTGTGTGTGGTACGCGGGCCTCTCACTGTTGTGGCCTCTCCCGTTGCGGAGCACAGGCTCCGGACGCGCAGGCTCAGCGGCTATGGCTCACGGGCCCAGCCGCCCCGCGGCACGCGGGATCCTCCCGGACCCGGGCACGAACCCGTGTCCCCTGCATCGGCAGGCGGATTCTCAACCACTGCGCCACCAGGGAAGCCCTGGAGAGCATTATTTATTTAGGTAAGTATTTATTGCTTACTTTTGCTGTGACAGGCATGATTTAGAAATTATAGAACAGTATTCGCAAATCTTTCACTGGAAGATAGGCAAAATGAAATTAAAGTGGAATAATGTAGCACTTAATATTTCTTATTAGTGTTTTTCTGTTTGTAACTTTAGGAAGGGAGAATGTTCCAGTTCTTAAATTTGAAAATATTTTACACTGGTAATAAGAGTATTTATTAAACACAGCTGTAAGATAAGATTACTGTTACTTGTACTTGGTAGGGACAGTATAGGTAGTGAGTAATAGCCTGGACTTTGCAATCTAACAGACCTAGTTTTAAATCTTGGTTCAGCAACTCCCTTGTGAGAAGGGAGGAATCATGAAACTCCTGGGTGCTGAGGACATGAATGACATGAGAGAGTCAAGTGCCTCAAGCAGAGTATATGCTTAGTAAATATTCGTTGCTATGTAGTATTTCTTTTATTGCTAAAGTAAAATTTTATTTAAAAAAAGACAGTTCTAGGGGCTTCCCTGGTGGCACAGTGGTTGAGAGTCCGCCTGCCGATGCAGGGGACACGGGTTCGTGCCCCGGTCCGGGAAGATCCCACGTGCC
>NC_041224.1:8380256-8382996 GCF_002837175.3 Physeter macrocephalus | reverse complement strand
CACAGGAGAGGCCCGCGTGCGTACCAAAAAAAAAAAAAAAAAAAAAAAAAGAAAGAAAAAAAAAAAAGACAGTTCTAAACTCTGTGGGTTTCTATTTGAGACCGTTCAAAAGAGATTTTCTAACTTCTAAGGACGCAAGTAAAAATTTTTAAGAAATGCATAGTTGGCACATTGGGTTAGAATGTTTATTTGGGTGTGTGCTTTATGTATTTTGTATACTATATTGGGCCTCTTGTAACGTATCTGTGGGCCCAGGGCATTTATTCCCGTTTCTCAGCCTATAGGGATAATGTTACTCTCTTAGGCAGGTTTTTTTTTTTTAACATGACATTAGTCACTACATTTATATATTATATTTGATAATCCTTTGTCAGTTTTAATGTTCTTATGGAAAGCTGACGTGGTATAGTTTTGGGGGGAAAGCCTATGATGTAAAGTCTGGGAAATACACTTTACTGCTTTGAGCTTTGCTTCTCATTCCTGAGTTGCAAAGCCTCTCAAGGACAGGGATTTGTCTGTTACTTTTTTCTATCCTGTCAATCAGGATGTATTGAACATTTCTTGAATGAGTAAGTGAATGAAGGAGAGCATAAAAGGCTCTAGTTAAATCAAAAGACATTAAAGAGTATGACTTCTCAGTTCTGTTTCTTAATTAACATTGTGTTGTCAAACAGAAATCTTACTTTATTCACTGGCACAAATCCTTTTCTTGTTTTTCCATTTTAGTCTATAATGTACTTCCAAAGGAGACATGAATGTTTGTGTGGTTTACTTTTTATAGTTCATAGCTAATAACTCTTTCTAAGAATTCAATACTATATTTATAACTTTCATAAAAGTTTTTTCCCATTAATCAAGTATAGAGGCAGCATAGTATAAGAGAGGCAAAGAACCAGGTTGCCTGGGTTCAAAGTTCAGATCGATCACTTTTTAGTTGTCCAAACCTGGTCAAGTACCCAAACTTCTCTGGAACTATTTCCCCATCTGTAAAATGGGAATAATAGTAGTACATATGTCATAGGGTTTTTATGAAGATTAGTTGGATTTATATAAGTTCTTAGAATAGTGTCTGGTCTACATATATACTGCTAAGTGTTTTCTATATTTATGTGTAGGTGTACACTTATTACTTTGATCTCAAACGTACCCATAGAGCTATATATTTTTGACATTTTAATTAAAAATAGAAGAAAAATAGCAAAAGCCTATTTTAATTATGTCGGAAATAAAGTTTACTTAGTAAGTGAATGGCTGAATGTATAAGTCATAGAAATATAATTATCTATCTGATCAAAATATTAAAGGTAGAACTTAATTACTGGGGTTATTTGATGTAGATACTTACATGTGTATCTACATTTGGTTCTTTTCCATGAAGTGATGTAGGCTATGTTTTCTGGATAAGCATTTTTCTGAGACCATAAGTCAGGATATTTGAAGATAGAATCTGCAGTGTCTTCCCTGTATTTCAGAGAGGTTTGTACACATCAAATTAAACAGTAGCTTTTTTCTTCTCTTCCAGTTGTATTGAGATGCAGTTAACATACAGCACTGTGTACGTTTCTGTATAGCATAATGATTTGACTTATATACATAATGAAATGATGACCACAGTAAGTTTAGTGAACATCCATCACCTCATGTAGACACAAAATTTAAAAAAAGAAAAAAGAGTTTGATGAGAACTCTTAGGACTTACTCTCTTAACTTTCATAGGTAACATACAGCAGCATTAATTATATTAACCATGCTGTTCATTGCATCCCTAGTACTTGTTTATCTTATAGCTGGAATTTTGTGCCTTTTGACCCCCTCCATCTGGTTCACCCTCCCCTCACGGCACCCTCTTTCCACCTCTGGTGACCACAAATCTGATCTCTTTTTCGATGAGTTTGTTTTTTGGAGTATAATTGACCTACAACACTATGTTAGTTCCTGGTGCACAACAGAGCAACTTGATATTTCTATACATTACGAAATGGCCACCACTAGGGGCTTCCCTGGTGACGCAGTGGTTAAGAACCCGCCTGCCAATGCAGGGGACACGGGTTTGAGCCCTGGTCCGGGAAGATCCCACATGCCGCAGAGCAGCTAAGCCCGTGCGCCACAACTACTGAGCCTGCGCTGTAGAGCCCATGAGCCACAACTACTGAGCCTGCGCTCTAGAGCCTGTAAGCCACAACTACTGAGCCTGTGCTCTAGAGCCTGTGAGCTACAACTACTGAGCCCATGTGCCACAACTACTGAAGCCCGTGCTCTGCAACAAGAGAAGCCACTGCAGTGAGAAGCCCGCTCGCCACAACTAGAGAAAGCCCGCATGCAGCAACAAAGACCCAACGTGGCGAAAAAATAAATAAATAAATAAATTAAAAAAAAATAATCACCACTAAACAATAGTTTTTTAATACCCACTGTGAACTATCGGCTTTAATAGATCTCTTAGATTTTTTCATACATATTTGTTAAATATTTTAGTCATTTTTTATTTAGAAAGGAAAATACTGATGGAAAAGAATAAAATAAAACAAAAACCATAACTTTATTTTTATTTTATTTTTTTTTAACATCTTTATTGGAGTATAATTGCTTTACAATGGTGTGTTAGTTTCTGCTTTACAACAAAGTGAATCAGTTATACATATACATATGTTCCCATATCCCCTCCCTCTTGCGTCTCCCTCCCACCCTCACTATCCCACCCCTCTAGGTGGTCACCAAGCACCGAGCTGATCTCCCTGTG
>NC_041224.1:8367352-8375142 GCF_002837175.3 Physeter macrocephalus | reverse complement strand
GCACTGTAGCTTGCTGGTCATTGAGTGAAGCTGGGTCTTGGTGTTGAGATGGAGATCTCTGGGAGATTTTCGCCGTTTGATATTACGTGGAGCTGGGAGGTCTCTTGTGGACCAGTGTCCTGAAGTTGGTTCTCCCACCTCAGAGACACAGCCTTGACGCCTGGCTGGAGCACCAAGAGCCTTTAATCCACACGGCTCAGAATAAAAGGGAGAAAAAATAGAAAGGAAAGAAAGGAAGGAAGGAAGGGAGAAAGGAAGGAAGGAAGAAAGGAAGGAAGAAGATAAAGTAGCATAAAATAGTTATTAAAATAAAAAATAATTATTAAGAAGAAAAATTTTAAAAAGTAAAAAAAGGCAAAACAAAAAAACCCCGGGACGGTCAGAACCCTAGGACAAATGGTGAAAGCAAAGCTATACAGACAAAATCTCACACAGCAGCACACACATACACACTCACAAAAAGAGAAAAAGGGGAAAAAAATAATATATCTTGCTCCCAAAGTCCACCTCCTGAACTTGGGATGATTCGCTGTCTATTCAGGTATTCCACAGATGCAGGGCATTTCAAGTTGATTGTGGAGCTTTAATCCGCTGCTTCTGAGGCTGCTGGGAGAGACCTCCCCGTGTCCTCTTTGTTCGCACAGCTCCCGGGGTTCAGCTTTGGACTTGGCCCCGCCTCGGCGCGTAGGTCGCCCGAGGGCATCTGCTCTTCGCTCAGACAGGACGGGGTTAAAGGAGCAGCTGATTCGGGGGCTCTGGCTCACTCAGGCTGGGGGGAGGGAGGGGCATGGAGGGAGGGGCACGGATGCGGGGTGAGCCTGCAGCAGCAGAGGCCGGCGTGATGTTGCACCAGCCTGAGGCGCGCCGTGCGTTCTCCCTAGGAAGTTGTCCCTGGATCCCGGGACCCTGGCAGTGGCGGGCTGCACAGGCTCCCGGGAGGGGAGGTGTAGACAGTGACCTGTGCTCGCTCACAGGCTTCTTGGTGGTGGAAGCAGCAGCCTTAGCGTCTCATGCCCGTCTCTGGGGTCCGGGCTGATAGCCGCGGCTCGCGCCCGTCTCTGGGGCTCCTTTAAGCGTCACGCTTAATCCCCTCTCCTCGCGCCCCAGGAAACAAAGAGGGAAGAAGAGGTCTCTTGTCTCTTCTGCAGCTCTGCGCCCGTCTCTGGAGCTCCTTTACTCGGCGCGCTTAATCCCCTCTCCTCGAGCACCAGGAAACAAAGAGGGAAGAAAAGGCCTCTTGCCTCTTAGGCAGCTCCAGACTTTCCCGCCGTCTCTGGAGCTCCTTTACGTGGCGCGCTTAATCCCCTCTCCTCGCGCACCCCAAAACAGTGGTCTCTCGCCTCTTCGGCAGCTCCAGACTTTCCCGGACTCCCTCCCGGCCAGCCGTGGCGCACTAGCCCCTTCAGGCTGTGTTCACGCCGCCAACCCCAGTCCGCTCCCGGCATCCAACCCGAAGCCCGAGCCTCAGCTCCCAGCCCCGCCCGCCCCGGCCGGTGAGCAGACAAGCCTCTCGGGCTGGTGAGTGCTGGTCGGCACCGATCCTCTGCGGGAATCTCTCCGCTTTGCCCTCCGCACCCTGTTACTGCGCTCTCCTCCGCGGCTCCGAAGCTTCCCCCCTCCGCCACCCGCAGTCTCCGCCCGTGAAGGCTTATAACTTTAGATTTAATGGAATAATTAAATAATTCATGCATTCACTAAATATTTGTTGAGCACCAGCTGTGTACCTTGTATCGTGCAAGGTTCTGGGGATTCGATGGTGAGCACAGGGCATATCTTTTAATAGAGCCCTACTTTATGAATGCATGCAGGATACCTGTGTAGAACAGTGGATCATTTCTTTTGCTTCTCTATTATCTCCCATAAGAAAATTTTAATTGGACATTCCCTGACCTCCGGGGGTTGTTAAAAGTACCTGCAGAGAATTGCTGGAAACCTTGTAGAAGTGTGTAGGTGCCGTTGCTGTAACCGTGGAGGAGCTGTGTAGGAGATTCTAATACAGCTCTGGTAGTGTAGGTGGTGGCGATTTTAGTTAAGGAATTTATATGATATAAAAACTGCCAGCCTAGTGTCAGTCTCTTAGTCTGTATTGGCTTTTTAAAAATCTGGAGCCAAACGTGAGCGTGTTAGGTGCTTTGTGGGGATGCAGGTAATTAGTAGGATAAGGCAGTGAACTAGGTAATACAAGATCAGAGGTCAGAGGAAAGATACATGGGGAAGGTAAATAAGTTAAATAAGGTAAACAATAAAGCTAGAGATTCTGCACTTAATTTTTGTGACTATTTGACTTAGGCTAGGTTCTAATAAAGTTATATTTTTTTAAATAAAATTTTCCTTTTTTAAAGGAAACCACTGAAGTTCTCTGTGATAAGTGTTTATTTCCGTAGTTAACGAAGAGAAAATTTCTTATCTTTGAAATAGGTATTAAAACTAACATGTGAATTAAGAAAATCAGTTGAAACTCACTGTTAACATGGAAGTGACACTTGTATGTAGCTGAAGATTGCACTTCTGTCTGTCCTTTCTGAGGTTTCTAGAGAAGGAGAATGTCAAGGTTGAAGGAATCTAAAGTTTGTAATTATTTGAAGTAATTGCTTTGGAAGAATGCAGCACAATGCATATCCATCTAATTTTTGTGTGCTTGGTTTTAATAAAATCTAGCTTAACTTGAGGAGGGCATTTTCACAGGAGTTGGCAAACTTTCTCTGTAAAGAACCAGAGAGCAAATATTTTAGGTTTTGTGAGCTATATGGTCTCAGTCACAAGTATTCAGTTCTGCCATTGTGGCATAAAGCAGCCAGAGACAGTGGGAACAAAGGAGGATGGCTGTGCTTCAGTCAAACTTCATTTACACAAACAGGCAACAGGCTGCCTTTGAACCATATCTTGACTGTCCCTTTACTATAAATAGGGAGATGCTGCAGTATTTTTTTTTCCATTTTCATAGCTTTACCTTATTTTAAAGTGTAAGATTCAATAAAATACTCAAATACAAGACTGCAGAAGCATTGCTATACAGAGAAATCTAAGGCTTCTGAAACAGAATTGTTGCCATTATTTGCTCAAAAAGTTCATCAGCTGGTATAAGACAGTTCAAATTTTATGTATGAAAGGAAGCTTAGGAGTTTGATTTTGAAAATATGGAAGTGCAAGATGTTTAAAAGTTAAAAATTCTAAGCAAAAGGTCACAGCCTGCACCTATTATGACTACAGCTTCATTGGAGACATCAATAGGTTATACTTGAGTAGTTTTCTGGAGGTTTTTTTTTTCTTTCCTTTTTAATTCTAGTCTCTATTTTCTGTTTTTTTTTTTTTTATAAAAGGAAGATAGATTTCTTCTTTGCCTTTTATATCTGTATTTTATAATTAAAATCTAACATTTTGTGCAGCTTATTAATACATCACTTTTCTAGCCAGCAAAGTGTGGTTTCAAAATTTTATCAGTTATCTGCAAAATATCTCCCTTGAGTATGTCAGGTTTTCCTTTACTTGATTTATTATGCTTACTGTAGAAAAGCATTGAGAAAGACCCATGTCATGTGGATGTTATTGCTAAATATTCAAGTAATGTGACATATACATAGAGATGAAAACTTTTTGTTTTTATAGAAAAAACATCTATTTTATGTTTTAGTTAAAGTAATTTTTCTCATCGACAGTTTTGTTACTATAATTTAAATGAGTTTATGGAGGAAAAACAATCAGTTTATTCTTCAGTTACAATAACTTAATCGCCAGCTGTTACAGAACACGTGACGTGACCTTTTTATCTTTTTAGCTACAGCTTTAAAGATTTAAATAGGAATTAATAAATCTCAGTGTTCCTATAAAAACTAAATATGCTATAATTAGAAAAATGGTATGGATACTCTTAAAATAGTTACTTGGAGCCTGAAAACTGTGATAACCAGACTTGTTCCTTCCTGTGGCCAGCCTTTTCTTCTCCTAAAAGGAACCAGACATCTTTATGCCACTTTCAGTATGTCTCATTCTGAAGAGCAACAGTATCCCAAAAGGACAAACTAGGCAAGAAGTTAATAAAGAATTTAGGTCTCTGCCGCAGATGTTCTCTAGAGACTTCTGAACCCTGAATGAAAACCTTTTTATTTCTCCTGTGAATGTTCAGATACCTGATAAAAAGGAACAAACATATAAATAACTGATTAGGGGGACTTCCCTGGTGGCCCAGTGGGTAGGACCCTGCACTTCCACTGCAACGGGGGCACAGGTTTGATCCCTGGTCGGGGAACTAAGATCACGCATGCCACACAGCGTGGCCAGGAAAATAAAAAGACTTCACCTTCCAGTGCAGGGGGTGCGGGTTTGATCCCTGGTCAGGGAGCTAAGATCCCACATGCCTTATGCCCAAAAAACCAAAGCATAAAACAGAAGCAATAGTGTAACAAATTCAATAAAGACTTTAAAAATGTTCCACCTCAAAAAGATCTTAAAAAATAAAAAGCTGCTTGGGAACAGAGGGAGCCACCATGTCTCAAGTGAGTCTTGGAACAGGCTAGAGTAATTGTGAGTCTTTAGATGAGGATTGGGGTTAATTTGACTTATGGGAAACATGTCTTTTGTATTTAGGAATCTTTTCTGAAAATTCTGAACTGAGAGCTAGCTGTGATGAAGAAGAGGTTGGAAGGGGCTCTAAAAGGAGACCAAGGATCTTGGAAAACAAACTGCAGCTTTGACTAGCTTAACTCTCCGTTGACCTGGAGTACATTTGTTAGGTGGATTTTGTTTCCTGCACATTGAAATATAAGTAGAATGTTTTATATTTTTCTCCCTGGGAATGGGGCTGTATGAGGAGGTCAAGAGGAGTAAAAACAAATGCTTTTAAACTTAGCTGCTGATTGATTTTCCCCCCTCTTTTGGATTAATGGTCTTCAGTGTGTGTAAGATGTTGGGAAGCGGAAAACATGTAAAGCATCAGTGTTATTTTTAGATAATGACCTCTAAAGGTAATGGTAAGGCTTACTTAAGCCGTTTCAAGAGAAAAGGGCTCTGGCTATAAATCTATCAGTCAGGGTTCTCCAGAGAAACAGAACCCACAGGGTATATGTAGATACATATCAGAGCATATTTATTATAGGAATCAGCCCATGCTGTTCTGGAGGCTGGGAAGTCCCACAGTCCGCCGTATGCAAGCTGGAGAACAGGAGAGCCAGTAGCGGAATTCAGTCCAAGTCAGACACCCTGAGACCTGGGGCGGGGGTGGGGGGAGGGGTATGTCTCGTGGTCCAAGGCCCAAGAACCTGGAGAGCCATCGTCCTAGGGCAGGAGCCGTGGCTGTCTCCTCTCAAGTTGCGAGTGAATTTGCTCTTCCTCTGTTGTGTTGAGGCCCTGAACTACTGGATGATGCCCACGGCCGCTGGTGAGGACAGTCGTCCTGACGCAGTCTCTGCTGATGCAAATGCCAGTCTCTTCCGGAGACGCCCCCACAGACACATCCAGAAGTAATGTTCTTCTGTCTGTCTGGGCATCCCCTGAGCCCAGTCAAATTGACACATCCAGTCAGTCACCACAGTACCCAAAGCAGTTGAAAGCAGGGGCTGCCACAGATATTTGTATGTCCATATTCATAGCATTATTCACGATAGCCAAGAGATGGAAGCAACCCAAGTCCCGTCAACAGATGCATAGAAAATATTTTGGGTGCACATACATACAATAAGATGTTATTCAGCCTTAAAAAGAAGTAAATTCTGACATATGCTACAGCATGGCTGAGTCTTGAGGATGTTATGATGACTGAAGTAAGCCAGTTACCAAAGGGCGAGTATTGTGTGATTCCACGTATCTGAGGCACCTAGAATAGTCAGATTCATAGAAACAGAAATTGGAATGTTGGTTGCCACTGGCTGGGGTAGAGGGGGATGGAGAGTGTTGTGTAATGGGTACAGAGTTTCAGTTTTGCAAGATGAAAAAAGTTCTGCAGATGGATGGTGTTGATGGTTCTAAAGAAAGAAGGGCTGGGAATGATTACCCAATGTCTAGACAGGTCTCAGCTTGTGAAACTTCAAGATGAACAGCTCAAAGAGGTGCTAGACTTTTGATCACGGTCATTATAGAACAATCCCATTCCACCTACCCCGCTTTACCCATTAGCTACTTGGAGAACTTGCTAAAGGGAACTCTATTCTCATTGTGGCTTATTATGAGGATCATAATTCCAAGTTCAGTGACTACATTTTTGGCTTAGAATGAACCCAAAATATCTATAACATGAACAAGCCCTTCCTCCTTGCCTGCTCTACACTTTCTGGGTAAACTTGAAGTTTTGAGTATGACCTCCATGGATATCATAAATGTTGTTGCCTCTGTAGCTTAGGCTATAGAACTTCTTAAAGGTCATTCCAGAATTGTTTTGTGGGTTTAAAACCAATGGCCATTTTTTCCCCACAAATTTTTAATCTTCAAAATAAATGTGCTCCTTGAAGAATAAATTAGAAAATACAGGACTTCCCTGGTGGCGCAGTGGTTAAGAATCCGCCTGCCAATGCAGGGGACATGGGTTCGAGCCCGGGTCTGGGAAGATCCCACATCCACAGAGCAACTAAGCCTGCACCCTACAACTACTGAGCCTGTGCTCTAGAGCCCGCGAGCTACAACTACTGAGCCTGCGAGCCACAACTACTGAGCCCACGTGCCTAGAGCCCGTGCTCTGCAACAAGAGAAGCCACTGCAATGAGAAGCCCGCATACCGCAATGAAGAGTAGCCCCCGCTCGCAGCAACTAGAGAAAGCCCGCATGCAGCAACGAAGACCCAACACGGCCAAAAATAAATAAATTAATTTAAAAAAGAAAGAAAATACAGATAAACAAAACCAAAACAAAACCAGCCATAATTCCATGAAATAAATTGCAAAATCTTACGTAGTGTGGTTTTTTTTAAAAAAATAAATTTATTTATTTATTTATTTTATTTTTGACTGTGTCGGGTCCTCATTGCTGCATGGGCTTTCTTTTAGTTGCGGTGAGCGGGGGCTACTCTTCTTTGTGGTGCGTGGGCTTCTCATTGCAGTGGCTTCTCTTGTTGCAGAGCACGGGCTCTAGGCACGTGGGCTCAGTAGTTGTGGCTCGCAGGCTCAGTAGTTGTGGCTCACGGCTCTAGAGCACAGGCTCAGTAGTTGTGGCTCACGGGCTTAGTTGCTTCACGGCGTGTGGGATCTTCCCGGACCAGGGCTCGAACCCGTGACCCCTGCATTGGCAGGCGGATTCTTAACCATTGTGCCACCAGGGAAGCCCCTTACGTAGTGTTTTGATCTTCTTTCATGCATGTATGTATGTGTGTGAAAGTATACACATATTTTTATATGTATAGATTCATACTATATATATTTTAATACCTATTTTAAATATTTTTTAAGGAATTCAGGGCTTAAGTATTTCTTGCTGGGCAGTCAAAATGATAGTCAATCATCAACTTTTTATTCACTTTGTATACTTAGACCTTTCAGTATAGCTTTAAGGAAGTAATGCTTTAAAACTTATAACTAACACTCAGTTTGGAATTAATATAATAATAGATTATCCAAGGAGTTGTATTACAGTGTTCTCATGCAGACTTGTTAATGAATTAGGACATGTGGTAAGTTAGAAACCCATTTATTTAATTGTATTTATTTGAAATAACAATTTATAAATTATTTTCCTTAGATCATGAAGGTTTTTCAAAATATTTTATTTCCAGAATCTTATTTTTTTTTTTTTTTTTTTTTTTTTTGTGGTATGCGGGCCTCCCTCTGTTGTGGCCTCTCCCGTTGCGGAGCACAGGCTCCGGGCGCGCA
>NC_041224.1:8349367-8367293 GCF_002837175.3 Physeter macrocephalus | reverse complement strand
GGACGCGCAGCCTCAGCGGCCATGGCTCACGGGCCCAGCCGTTCCGCGGCATGTGGGATCCTCCCATACCGGGGCGCGAACCCGGTTCCCCTGCATCGGCAGGCGGACGCGCAACCACTGCGCCCCCAGGGAGGCCCCAGAATCTTATTTTTGAAAAGCAAAAAGGAATAGTCATTTGTCAGAAAATTAGAGGAAAGATAGTATGTCAACCTTTAAGTGTATCCCATATTACTATGGATTAATTTTGTATCCTTTTGAAGTTATTATATTTTTTGTTGTTGCCAGATACCTCAGCTTCTAAGCTTAGATTTGTACCTGTAGTACATGCTTTCAATAATTAAACACAGATGCATTTTTTCTTCCTTTGTAATTGTACCATAAACTTTTACCCTCTAGAAATTTCAGCAACGGAGTATTCTTTAGTCATCCCCTGGGTGCTGAGTCTAGAGTTACCATTCAAGTTCGCACGGAGGGAGATTAGTAATAACGAATGGCAGCGCACCAGGCCATTGCACTGTTGCTTCATCAACATAAAATAGTAACTAAGTCTTGTTATCTCAGCGTTACGTCCTGCTGAGGAATTTTGCTTGCTTAACTGACCAAGGACAAGCATCTCTGGTTGAGTACTTTTAACACAGCTTAATAATGAGGTTTCGTCAATAAATATTAGTATCTAGCAGCTATCCCCGTTACCTTTCTACTTAAAACATACTGTGGACTGGGAAAGCAGTTACTGGGAAAACAAATCATGAGAGTCTGAGTCAGGGCTTGAGAAGGGATCTTCAGTTGTAGACTTTGAAAGCATATGATGATTAAGACGTGGTCTTGCTCTGAACTCTTCAGGGGCCTACAGTTTACTGGGAGGCAGAAGAACAACAACTAGTTACTGTGGGGTGTGCTGGGGACAGTTAGTACAGGTGAATACGAAGGGCTGCCAGTTGGCCCTATTTGATCTAGCAGCCACTGGCCAAGTGTGGTAATCGAACACTTCGAATGTGGCTAGTGAAGCTGAGGAACTGAATTTATTTTATTTTATTTTATTTCAGTTACTCCAAGTTAAAATTTTAAAACTCATACTTGATTCGTCTATGGGAAAACTTGTAAGACTGTTTGGAATCATTTGAGTCTGTGAATCTATTTTTCAACTGTAAATTTTATGAAATCTGTATACAGGTCAAGTACTTTTGATGAAAGTTTAGGATCTGAATTGAGATATGCTATGAAATACATGCTGGATTTTGAGGACTTAGTCCAGAAAAAATAAAATATCTCAATAATTTTGATATTCATTATACAGTAACATGCTAACATTTTGAATATTGGGTTGAATGAATATACTATTAGAATTCATTTCACCTCTTCACTTTTACCTTGTTAATGTGGTCATTGGAAAATATTAAATCGCCTGGCTCATGTGTCAGTGCTGCTCTAGAGGCGCAGGAAACCTATGAATTCTGCCCTTGAGGAGTAGAGTGGCATCTCAAAGAGAAAGGGACCTTTGAACCAACTCGTTATGGTTTATATGTGGTTCACGGGTTGGGGGTTGGGGATAGTCTATTGTAGATAGAGGGATAATGATTGGAAGGTGTAAAAAGGGAAAATAGCATGACTTTAATAGAATTGTGAGTAACATGGGGGTTTTGGACAGAGAATGTAAACACAGTCGCAATAAAAGGCAGAAAAGATTGTTTGAGACTGAAGTTTTTAGGAGCCTTCAGTTCTCTGCTGTGATATTTGAACTTCGACAGTCAGTGAAATATTCATTGATGTTTTTGAAGTGGGTGAGTAACGAGATCAGATTTGTTTTTGGAGAATAACTCTTGGGACTGGAGGATCAGTTCGACGAGGTGAAGAAATGGGACTTGTCCTCGCTTATTCACCACCTCGATTAAGGTGGGTGTCTTGGGATAGGAGAGGAAGGAATTCAAGACACAGTAGGGGGAAGAGTTAGTAGAAGCTCTTTGGGGTAAAGAGAAGAGACACAGGGTGACTTTGAGATCTCCCCCTGAGGAGCTCGTGATGCCGTTGTTTGAACTGGTGAGGATACTAGGATAGTGTGTTATGGACGGAGGTTGAAGCCGAGGAGGTGATGAGTCTGAGTGTCTGGAGGGTCCGTGCCAGGAAGTCTTTCACAACACATCTGCTGTTCAGGTGAGGGGGGAGAGAGACAGAGTTTGATTTTTTTGAAGCAGTGGAGTCAGTTAAGATTTCCCAGGGAGACTGTAAACACAGGAGTAGGAAATTAACTTTACTGCATGGATTTCATGATAGCTTCTTTAGTGCTATAAAGGTAATTTTCCTTTAAGAACATCCTGAGTGTTCACCGTGCGCGAGTGCTGTGCTTGGCGCCAAAGATGAAGCGAGAAACCAGGCAGGCGTTTCTGCCTGAAAGGCGATCAAGCTCCAGAGGGAAAGGCCGGCAGTCCATGTGGGATGACACTGCAGTGTCGTAAGTTCCACAACAAGCTACAGGGTAGTTAGGCCCAGGAAGGACCCACGTGAGGACAACAGAAGCTGACACTGGAGAGGTGTGGGCTTGATCTCCAAGGGGAAGTTTGTCACTTGTCCCTTTTTGGCAGATCTTTTACTTATGATAAACCTCCCAACTGTACGCACCCCCCCCCACGACTATGTATGTGTTGGGCCCCAGGACCCTGGGCTCTTCACCGTGGTGTCAGTCAGCTGCTATCTACACACCCTGTAGGTCCAGAGTCTTGAACCACAGAGATTTCTGTTGATGGCGTGGCCCGGTTGCTCTGTTGGCAGCGGTTACTGCAGGTTTGGTGGCACAGGAATGACTCCAGTGCGTTTGTGTGGTTCCCAGAAACGAGCATCCGTCAGGCCTCCGCGCTTTCCCGCCTGGGACCTGCCTTGTTTATGTCTGTCGGGGAGGAGGCATAAGTGACGGACCTGTGATGATGTGAAGGGCTCCTTCAGGTTCTTGGCCACGGTCCGCGGGGCAGGGGGAGGACAGAAGCCAGGGGGAATGGGAGCCTTTAGTAGCTGAATGTATGACAGCAAGCCCCGGAGGAGTTCGCAGCCTTGGGTTGCAATAACTAGAAAACCAGTAAGGAAAAGAATTTATTTACCATGAAAATAATATCTGTGAAAGCTTTTCACAGCACTGAATTCACTTAGCTACCAGTTATGTTTCATTATTGAAAGACTGCATTTCATTTCCTTGTGTTATGTCAGCTTAAACACCTAAGACCGTGAGTGTTCTTGGAGGGTCCTCACCACTTCTCGGCATCCCTGGCTTCCTCCTGCTTTCCTTAAAGATGCAGTTAAACCTGCCGGGAGCCTTTTCCCGACCACCCCATCCCACCCTCTTCTCTCTGTGTAGTGCTGCTTCTCTGTATAACTCTCAGCTCCTGCCCCTGGAGTGCTGTTCTGCCTGTCTCTTCCTCTTTGCTAGGCTGCTGGCCCTGAAGGACAGGGACTGTCTTATGTTCATCTCCCCCCTGGCTCATAATTAGTTCTTAAATGATGGTTAAATAAGTGAGTTGCAGAAAATGTCAGAATACTGTACAGAGCTTGAAATCTCAGTGCAGCCATGCTTTAAGATATGAACACTTCAACTTGCAAGTGTTTGTATTTAAAAATTATTAAACAGAGGGTAATATATTTCCCTCCTTCCCCTAAAATTTGACTTTAAGTGAGAATATTGTCTTTTGGAAAGTTGCATTTTCCAGTGTAAAGTTGATGTGCAGGGCTTCCCTGATGGGGCAGTGGTTAAGAATCCACCTGCCAATGCAGGGGACACGGGTTTGAGCCCTGGCCCGGGAAGATCCCACATGCCGCGGAGCAACTAAGCCCGTGCGCCACAACTACTGAGCCTGCGCTCTAGAGCCCGCGAGCCACAAGTACTGAGTCCGTGTGCCACAACTACTGAGCCCACGCGCCTAGAGCCCGTGCTCTGCAACAAGAGAAGCCACCGCAGTGAGAAGCCCACGCACCACAATGAAGAGTAGCCCCCGCTCGCCACAACTAGAGAGAAGCCCGCACGCAGCAGCGAAGACCCAACGCAGCCTAAAATAAATAAATTTTAAAAACAAATAAATAAATAAAGTTGATGTGCAATTTTCAGTTGTGAAACTGAAACAAATTTCAGTCCTATTTTAACTGAATATTGGCTTGTTGACCATATTTTTTCTTTTTGTCCTCATTCTGTTAACTGACCCAATGTTATTATAATTAGCAATTATGGTAAAGCAGAGTTTAAGGAGGTAAATTACCAAAGGCACATAAATGTCGTTTTTCCACATGAATTAAAATAGAGTTTAAAAAGTAATTAGAATTCCGTTGTGGAGTTTGATACTTTGGTATATGTTTTTTTCCCCATAAATCTAAATCTAAAGGTATGATTATAGGCTGCAGGGACTGATTATTCCGTAATATAAATTATTGATTATTCAGTAATATAGATATAATTTGGCATTTATGGTAAGGTAGATATAATACTTAAGTATTAGTACAGAGTAGCATATGCTAATTAAGAAACAAGAAGCGTAGCTAATATGTATTCTCCTGTTCTCTGAAGTTTATTTTAGAAACAGTGACTGAATGTCAAAAGTAAAGAGGGCCAAATCTCAGTATTTTTGGTATTAAAGTAAGAATTCAGGTACAATCGAAGTTAAAAGTTACCTTCTTTATATATGGCTCCCCAGTTTTTCCTTTCTGTGGATAGTGAGAAGACTATTTTCATCTGTGTATAGATAGAAGTGGAACAGGCCAGGTCTTTTTTAAAATATTAAATTGGGTCATGTGCAGAGGTACTGGTCCCAGTTCAGTTGTTAATTAATGACAGATATGACCCATAAAATTACCTTTGTTTCTGTGTTCTCCTTTTAAAGATTTTTTTTTTGGTATGAAAAATCCACTCATTTTTGTTGGTGACACTTCATGAACAAGGCTGTTTGTTCAGTTTAAGTGTGTAATGAAGTCTTATAAATATTTGAGAACTAATTTTTGTTTGATTCATATATTGGAAGTACTTCTTGTTGCTTATTCTTTTAAGACTTCTTCCTTTGAGTTATCTGCAGAGTAAGAAGCTGGTGGTATGGACTTAAGAATTGTCTTTAAGTTTTTTATGTTTTTTGTAATACAAGTATATTGGGCCAGGGGCCCGGTTTGCCCTAAGTCCATTCAGAAAGGTTGAGTATCTTCTGAATAATAGTATACATAAAATCACATAGGGTACTTGAAAATACAGATTCTTGACTCTCACCCCCATTACTCTCCACCCCCAGTAACAAGACTTTTAATCAGCACCCCTAGATGAGTCTGTTATAGATGATCCATTGACCATCCCTTAAGAAACACTAGTTTGTATAGTGTTAATACTATTGCTGTCAATTTATGAGTCCAGTAGACTAGACAAATGCCCCAGATTCTTGTCCTAATCAAACTCTACGGGTAATAATTCTCATTGTGATGAAATTGGGTAATAAAGCACATAGAAAAAAATATAATTATATTATGCAGAGAAGACTGATTTTTTTTTTTTTGGCCATGCCGAGTGGCTTTGGGGATCTTAGTTCCCCGACCAGGGATTGAACCCGAGCTCTCAGCAGTGAAAACGCCAAGTCCGAACCCCTGGACCACCAGGGAATTCCCGAGAAAACTGATTTAAAAATTTTTACATTTTAATTTAAAATTTTCTTCTTCCGGGTTTAATGAGATATAATTGCCATACAGCACTGTGTAAGTTTAAGGTGTGCATTATAATGATTTGGTTTACATACATCATGAGGTGATTATCTCAGTAAGTTTAGTGAGCATCCATCTTCTCATATAGATACCAAATTTAAAAATAGAAAAAATTTTCTTTTTGGGATGAGAACTCTTAGGATTGACTTTCTTAACAACTTTCATATATAACAGACAGCAGCATTAATTATATTTATCATGCTGTACGTTGCACTCCTAGTACTTCTTTATCATATATACCTTTTGATCACTTTCATCCAATTTCCCCCATGGCAACCACAAATCTGATCTCTTTTTCAATGAGTTTATTTGTTTGTTTTTGAAGTATAATTGACCTACAACACTATGTTAGGTCCTGTTACACAACATAGTGACTCAATATTTCTATTTTCTCTTCTCTTGTGTGACTTCATGACTGTCTTTATTGCTGTGTTTGGATAACTTTCTCTTTTTTGTGTGTATCTATTATAGCTTTTCAGTTTGTGGTTACCACGAGGTTTCTATCTATCTATCTATCTATCTATCTATCTATATCTATCTATGATTATTTTAAGTTGCTGATCTCTTAAGTTCCAACGCATTTTAACAACCCTGCATTTTTACTCCCCTCCCCGCCAGGTTTACTGTTTTTGCCATCGTACTTTACACCTTTTCGTTTTTTGCATCAATTACTTACTGTGGATAAGATGATTTTACTACTTTTGTCTTTTAACCTTCCTACTAGCTTTATATATGGTTGATTTACTACCTTTACTGTGTATTTGCCTTTACCTTTCATAATCTTCGTGTTCCTAGTTGTGGCCTTTTTCGCTTAGAGAAGTCCCTTTAACATTTCTTGTAAAAAGCTGGTTTGGTGGTGCTGAACTCTTAGCTTTTGCTTGTCTATGAAACTTTTGATCTCTCCATTAGATCTGAGTGAAAACCTTGCCAGGTACTCATAATGTTTTAGCTTGTTTTTCTTCATACTTTAAAATTTTAAGTTGGAAGTTAGATGCACTTTTATATTTTGCTTTTCTCATTAACCTCATAATTTATTTTTATCATGTTAAGAAACCATTAACATTTCATTGCTTTTATAGTATTGCCTTATATATTAGATCATTATTTACTTAACCATTCTTCTGTTGTTGGATGTTTAGATTGTTTCTAATTTCTTTCTGATAAATAACATTGGAATGAACATCTTTGTGGGAAAACTTTTTTCGATGTATACAATTTTTTTCTCCCCTTTCCCCTAAAAATATTTTTAAAAGCTTTTGAAACATACTGTCAAACTGTTTTCCAAAAGGGTTCATCTAGTTAAAGTTACCAGCAGTAAACTAGAGTTAACATTGATCCTCACCAGCATTGTGTTCATTTAAAAAACCCATAGTTTTGGTTCACTGGACAAAATGGTATATAATTATGTAACCATCCTTTGTTGTGGTTAATACATGTTTTGTGTGTATGTAAAAAGAAGTTTGATATTTTATACTATGTATTTTTTCTACCAAGAGTTTAAGTTTTCAGGAGTTCTTGAGGAAACTTGTTAGTGATCAATCAGTTGGTCATTCCCTTGACTTTTTCTCAATGGTTTGAGCAGTTGATAATAAATAGGGACAGTGTCTTTTTGCCAGAGATCAGAATATTAAAAATACTGACTCCTCTTCTGTTCTCTTTCTGCACATTTTGGAAATTGAAGGTTTAAGCTGGTCTTAAGTTTGGAGTTAATTTATTAAGAAAACAAACTTCTTATTTCTACTAGAAGCTGTTCGTAACAGCAAATGAGCAACATTTCAAATAAACATCTGTCCAAAAGTTTAGTGGTAAGTAAGAGCGTGAAATATTAAAGTTTTACCATTCATCCACCATCAGTAAACCTCTTCTTTTTTTAAAAATTAATAATTTATTTTTGGCTGTGTTGGGTCTTTGTTGCTGCGTGCGGGCTTTCTCTAGTTGCAGCGAGTGGGGGCTACTCTTCGTTGTGGTGCACGGGCTTCTCCTTGCGGTGGCTTCTCTTGTTGCGGAGCACGGGCTTAAGGCACGCGGGCTCAGTAGTTGTGGCTCACAGGCTCTAGAGCGCGTGTGGCTCGCGGGCTTAGCTGCTCCGCGGCCTGTGGGATCTTCCCGGACCAGGGCTCGAACCGATGTCCCCTGCGTTGGCAGGCGGATTCTTAACCACTGTGCCACCAGGGAAGCCCCCTCATGTCTTCTTAACTCCTGAATCTAGTGGTTGTTTCACGGCCCTTGTATTGAAATCTTCAGAGTGAAACAAGTTCCCCTTCTTTTGAAATTTTCCTTCTCCTTGACTTTGAAATACCATCTTTTCCTGTCAGGCTGTCTACTTCTGACTTTCTGTTTCCTTTACTGGATCCTCTTACTTTGCTTAGTACCTTAATTATATTAATTGCATCAGTAGTTGTAATAAAACCACCAGAGGTCACCATGCCAGACCCCAGGCTAACTTCATGCCTGTTTGCCCACTTTACCTCGCAATGCAGCTGCGTGGTGCTCCCCAGGGGCCTGCCCCCCTCCCTCTGTGTGCCCTCTGAAGGTCTGGCCCCACCGGTATGCCGATGACTTTTATGTTTTTAGCGCTGATTCTAGACTGAGCTCCCAATCTGGGTACCTGACAGCCGGAGCATTTCCACCGGGACTTGCTTGAAAAGGAGTTCCAACCTACTACAATCTAAATGGAACTCCTCTGTGTTCCTCTCTTTATCATGTTCTTCATCTTGACGTTATTTAACCCATGGTTAAACACACACACACCAAAAAACATGCTTCACATAAACAGACATACAATCTGCATGTTAATACAACTTTCTAATTGTTTCTTGCATCTGGCCCTGCTTCTCTATTCCTACTCTTCTTGTCCTGTTGCCTCTCTCATCTTCTGTCTGTACCGACCTCCTAACTGATCGCTGCCTCTAATTGTGTTCATCTAAAATCTGCAGTATTTCAAAATTTTGGCTCAGAATGTACTTCCTGGCTTAACTTCTCCAGTTATTCCCTAAATGCTGTTGGGTAACGTCTGCTTTTGAACATGATACACAAACTTTCCTTGTTCCGGCATTTGCTTCTCGTTACGTCTTCCTCGTGCCTCTCCTCTCACCTGCCCTCTGAGTTGGCATCCTTCCCTGAATGCCCCGTGCTTTTTTCTCAGACGTTTGTTCTTCTGCCTCCTGTGTCCCCTGCTTTGACCTGGCTAATTCTTATGTATTCATTTCTGAGGCTTATTCCCTTGGTTCCAAGTCTCTTCGACTTGGCTCCTACACCGTCCCATGTGTAGCTCTAGCATGAGGTCTCTTACGCATTTAAACGACCTTTGTTTCACGTTCTTTTACTACATTATGAGGTCCTAGAAGACAAGACTAATTTTTTAATCATATTCGTAACCTTCGCACCGCTGAGTGTTTGATGCTTAGTCCACTTTTAGTCCTGTCTTAAATGGTGACACAGTTGTCCGTCCTTGCTCCCAAACTAGAAATGTGGATGATTCCCTAGTTTCCTCTCTTTATCACATGTGACCATTTCCAAGTCCTTCAGTTTTGCTTTTACTTGGGTATATATGTTTGCATTCTTTTGTTCACTTGTTTGTTCATTCAACGAATTTCCTTCAGTGCTACTGTATGCAAGGCTGTGAACTAACTATACTGTGTGCCAAACATTGCATTGAATTTGTAGAATTTATAGATTAATTTTTTGAGAAGGAACACATTTACAAAATTAAGGAACAACAGTTTATCTAGAAGTAGTCCTCATTTTTTTAAGCTTATTTTTTTCAAAGCTTTTTGTTAAGCTTATTAACTGTGGGGTTTTTTTGTTTTTTTTGTTTTTTTGTTTTTTTGTTTTTTGCGGTGCGCGGGCCTCTCACTGCCGTGGCCTCTCCCCTTGCGGAGCACAGGCTCCGGACGCGCAGGCTCAGCGGCCACGGCTCACGGGCCCAGCCGCTCCGCGGCACGCGGGATCCTCCCGGACCGGGGCACGAACCCGTGTCCCCTGCGTCGGCAGGTGGATTCTCAACCGCTGCGCCACCAGGGAAGCCCATTAACTGTGTTTTAACAGTTCTTAGTGTAAATGAGATTTTAAAAATTCTGTTACAGTTTCTAACTTGTCATTGCTCATGTATCAGAAACTGATTAAATGGTCTTTTTATCTGGCCAACTTATTAAACTTCTTAGTAGTTTTCATGGACTTAGGTTTTCAAATATTCATTATGTCAGTGACAAATATCAGGGTTGTTTTCCTACTGGGTATTTATGAGTTAACTCATTTTTCATGTCTCAGTACAACGAACCCGCGTCCCCTGCGTCGGCAGGTGGATTCTCAACCGCTGCGCCACCAGGGAAGCCCATTAACTGTGTTTTAACAGTTCTTAGTGTAAATGAGATTTTAAAAATTCTGTTACAGTTTCTAACTTGTCATTGCTCATGTATCAGAAACTGATTAAATGGTCTTTTTATCTGGCCAACTTATTAAACTTCTTAGTAGTTTTCATGGACTTAGGTTTTCAAATATTCATTATGTCAGTGACAAATATCAGGGTTGTTTTCCTACTGGGTATTTATGAGTTAACTCATTTTTCATGTCTCAGTACATTTCATATCTTAGTATTGTACATTTGTTGAATAAAAGCCGTGATACTTGGCATGCTGGGATTTTTCTTTTTCTGGCTGCACTGCGTGGCTTGTGGGATCTTAGTTCCCTGACCAGGGATTGAACCCAGGCCCTGGCAGTGAAAGCACCAAGTTCTAATCACTGGACTTTTTTTTTTGTTTTTTTGTTTTTTTGTTTTTTGCGGTGCGCGGGCCTCTCACTGCTGTGGCCTCTCCCGTTGCGGAGCACAGGCTCCGGACGCGCAGGCTCAGCGGCCACGGCTCACGGGCCCAGCCGCTCCGCGGCACGCGGGATCCTCCCGGACCGGGGCACGAACCCGTGTCCCCTGCGTCGGCAGGTGGATTCTCAACCGCTGCGCCACCAGGGAAGCCCATTAACTGTGTTTTAACAGTTCTTAGTGTAAATGAGATTTTAAAAATTCTGTTACAGTTTCTAACTTGTCATTGCTCATGTATCAGAAACTGATTAAATGGTCTTTTTATCTGGCCAACTTATTAAACTTCTTAGTAGTTTTCATGGACTTAGGTTTTCAAATATTCATTATGTCAGTGACAAATATCAGGGTTGTTTTCCTACTGGGTATTTATGAGTTAACTCATTTTTCATGTCTCAGTACATTTCATATCTTAGTATTGTACATTTGTTGAATAAAAGCCGTGATACTTGGCATGCTGGGATTTTTCTTTTTCTGGCTGCACTGCGTGGCTTGTGGGATCTTAGTTCCCTGACCAGGGATTGAACCCAGGCCCTGGCAGTGAAAGCACCAAGTTCTAATCACTGGACTGCCAGGGAACTCCCCCTGGAATTGTTCTTGACTTTAATGAAAATGCTTCTATCAGTGTCTTGCTGAGTATGATGTTTATTTTGAATAATAATTTAAAAAATCAAATTAAGGAGGCATCACCTGTTCCTCACTTGCTAAAGAGATTTATCCTGAATCCATGTTGAATTTTATCTGTAGCTTTGTTGGTGTCTGTGGAGACGATCAAGTTAATCTGTTAATGTAAAGAATTACAGTAAGAGATTTCCAGAAGACAGACTCCCTTAATATTTCTGCTTTTTCCTGATTTATTTAATGCATGCTAGATTTGAGTGCTAATGTTTTATTTAGTATATTTTCATTTATATTTATACGTGAGATTGGTTTGTACTTTCATTTAATTCTCTGCTTTTGTTTTAGAATTATGCTAGCCTTATAAACTTTGTTAAGGCATTTCAGTTTTTTTAAATTGGGAAAACTGTTTAAATTTGAATTGTTTAGACAACAGGAATTAGTTATTTCTTAAAGCTGTAGTACAATGTGTCTCTAACATTGTTTAGAAAGTTGCTGTTTCTTGGCGTCTTTATTTCCCCAAGTCTAGTGAAATATCAGGAGCACAGAACTTTAACACTTGTTGAAGTTTCTAGATAAGGTCCTGGGAAATGATTTACTCTATAGAATTGCTTGTTATATTAACAGAGTTGGTTTTAGTCAGAGAAGCACTGTTATCCAGCTAAGTCATCAGGATATGGAATTAGTCTGGAAGAGAAACACATGGAAATCTGTCTTCATGGGTAGATTTTCTTCATAGAAAAATGTCTAAATTCAAAGCTAACATTTATAGGAAAATGGTCTAATTTGTATCACTGAGTACAATATTTGCATAATTACCATGTTTAAAAAAGACCAAAGGTAACCGTTTTATAAATGTATTCAGGTCTCGGGTTAGTTTTACTATTTTCTTTCATTTTTATTTTTCTATTTTTGGCTCCGTTGGGTCTTTGTTGCTGCGTGCGGGCTTTCTCTAGTTGCGGCGAGCGGGGGCTACTCTTCGTTGCGGTGCACGGGCTTCTTATTGCAGTGGCTTCTCTTGTTGTGGAGCATGGGCTCTAGGCCTACGGGCTTCAGTAGTTGTGGCACGGAGGCTCAGTAGTTGTGGCTCACGGGCTCTAGAGCGCAGGCTCAGTAGTTGTGGCGCACGGGCTTAGTTGCTCCGCAGCATGTGGGATCTTTCTGGATCTTTCGTGTCCCCTGCATTGGCAGGCGGATTCTTAACCACTGCGTCACCAGGGCAGTCCCTACTGTTTTCTTTTGTAAAACTTATTCTGTGATTTAGATTCATTATAATTAATTTTTAGGCAAATAATATTTTAGAAGTTAAAGTACTTTAATTTCAATAAAACTGATTCAGTGTATCCATCCACATTTCCCTTTTATAAAATTTTTATTAGAGTATAGTTGATTTACAGTGTTGTGTTAGTTTCTGCTGTACAGCAAAGTGAATCAGTTATACATATACATATATCCACTCTTTAATTTTAGATTCTTTTCCCATATAGGTCATTACAGAGTATTGAGTAGAGTTCCCTATGCTATGCAGTAGGTTCTTATCTATTTTATATCTAATAGTGTGTATTAGTTATCTATTTTATATCTAGTAGTGTGTATATGTCAATCCCAGTCTCTCAATTTATCCCTCCCTCCCCCTTCCCCCTTGGTAACCAAAAGTTTGCTTTCTTCATCTTTGACTCCATTTCTGTTTTGTAAATAAGTTTATTTGTACCATTTTTTTAGATTCCACATATAAGCAATATCATATGATATTTGTCTTTCTCTGACTTACTTCACTCAGTATGGCAATCTCTAGGTCCATCCATGTCACTGCAGGTGGCATTATTTCATTCTTTTTCATGGCTGAGTGATATTCCATTGTGTATATGTACCACATCTTCTTTATCCATTCCTCTGGTGAATTTAGGTTGTTTCCATGTCTTGGCTATTGTGAATAGTGCTGCTATGAACATAGAGGTGCATGTACCTTTTTGAATTATAGTTTTGTCTGGGTATATGCGCAGGAGTGGGATTGCTGGGTCATATGGTAACTCTATTTTTAGCTTTTTAAGGACCCTCCATACTGTTCTCTATAGTGGCTGAACCAGTTTACATTCCCACCAAGAGTGTAGGAGGGCTTCCTTTTCTCCACACGCTCTCTAGCATTTAGTGTTTGTAGATTTTTTGATGATGGCCCACATTTCCCTTTTTTAATTCAGTGTTTTCAAGTGTTCATAAAACTATGGGTATATTATAGAAGTACTTGCACATCTGAATAATTCTAGGACTGATAAGGCCAAGGTTCTCCACCAGGGGCAGTTTGTCCCCATGAGACGTTTGGCAGTGTCTGGAGACTCTAACTGTCACAGTGAGAGGAAGCCACTGTCATCTAGTGGGTGGCGGCTGGAGATGCTAGTGAACATTCTGCAATGCCCAGGACAGCCTCCCACAAAAACAATGATCTCTTCCCAAATGTTAGTGGTGCTGAGGTTGAGAAACCCTCTTGTAAAAGGAAAGATGTATACACAAATACACACACACAGTATTAAAAAGGCATTCTCAGACGTGCATTTCTTCTTTCACCAATTATAATTCTAACTTAATATGGTTTACAATGTCCTTATGCAAAGTGTATGAGGAGTATTCTGCTCTTGACTGACATCTAGTGAGACATTTAAAAATAAAAAGTAAAACTGAAGGTTGAGACTGAATAAGCATGTAAATCAGAGTTACTACTAATTGTTTTTCCAGTCTTAGGAAATTCACAAATAAGTGGACTAGGAAGAGAGGAAAGATTTGTTTATGGCTACTGAGAAATTATAGCTGAGAAGTAATATGTGGTAAATTCTTACCTGAAGTGTTGTATCTCCTTTGTCTTTTACTTACATTCTTGATTTAATATTAGAGCTTAGGATATGAAATCTTTCTTTTGATAGTTTTCTGAATAAATGCTGAGTTACCTATATGTAAGACTTTTCATATTTTAAAAATTGCCTAAAATCATAGAATTGTAGAGCCAATGGGGACCTAGGTGGTTTAATCCAGTTTCTTCACTTACAGAGATTAAAAAGTTCAGTTTCAGAGAGATGAAGTGATCTTTTTCGTTGTCTTACAACTTGTTAGGCCAGATCTTGAACTGGAACCCATAGCTCCTGACTTCTAGTCGAGTATTCTTTCAGGGTGAGGGGAAGTAATTAAGCACACTTTAAAAAAAAAAAAAAAAATTATTTATTTATTTATTTATTTTTGGCTGCATTGGGTCTTTGTTGCTGCGCGCGGGCTTTCTCTAGTTGCGGCGAGTGGGGGCTACTCTTCGTTGCGGTGCACGGGCTTCTCATTGCGGTGGCTTGTCTTGCTGCAGAGCACGGGCTCTAGGCGCATGGGCTTCAGTAGTTGTGGCACGCAGGCTCAGTAGTTGTGTCTTGCGGCTCTAGAGTGCGGGCTCAGTAGTTGTGGCTCACGGGCTCAGTAGTTGTGGCTCGTGGGCTCAGTAGTTGTGGCTCGCGGGCTCAGTAGTTGTGGCTCTTGGGCTCTAGGGCGCAGGCTCAGTAGTTGTGGTGCACAGGGGCTTAGTTGCTCTGCGGCACGTGGGCTCTTCCTGGACTAGGGCTTGAACCCGTGTCCCCTGCATCGGCAGGCAGATTCTCAACCACTGCGCCACCAGGGAAGCCCAAGCACACTTTGGATTCTCTTTAAAGCTTATGTTTTTTTCAAACTATGACTATTAAAACTGTTAAATTCTTATTTCCTTAAAAAGAATATACACACCTGTATATATATTTTAAAATGAATTAGTATTTATGTTTATCAGTCTCGTGTTTAATTTATAAGCGTTATGCCGGTTTAAACATGGACACTTCACATTTTTCACAGGCGACAACACCTCCAAATCAAGGGCGGCCAGATTCTCCTGTCTACGCTAACCTGCAAGAGCTGAAAAGATCCCAGTCGGCTCTCCCCCCGATCCCTGGAAGCCCAGCAGTTCAGATTCACGGAGACTGGGAAACTCATAAAGATAGTGCAGGGCGTTGTTACTACTATAACAGAGGGACACAGGAAAGAACTTGGAAACCCCCTCGTTGGACTCGAGATACGAACATAAGCAAAGGAGAGTCCCAGAGTCCGGGAGATCAAGAGGTATGAGGAGGTAGGGGTCAACCAGTGGGTCACCGAGCTTTTTCTCTTTTTGTGCCTCAAAGAAGTGGGTAGGTTTGCTTCTAACCCGTGGAACCTCTAAGATACTAAACCTTTTTTCCACGTTTTATTACATTACTGCTTGTTGCTTCCTAATCTCTAACTGGTGGACGGCGGCTAGCCTTGGAGCATGCTTACTAGTTCCAGAATTAACTGGGTTAACGTTGCCGAGGGGCCGTAGTTTCCCTCATGCGCCAGGAGATACTAATTCCATCATTGTTACTGCCCAAGGAGTGACACCTTTTAGAAAAAGGAGAGAAGATATGTGATCTGATTTAGCCAAACAAATAAAAACAGAGTTATTTAATTGACACCTTTCTGTATGGTTTGGTGGGGCTAGCAAGATACTTGTCAGTTTTTGTTAGAGATACAAGGTCACTTTTTATTTCTATGTAGGGGAAATAAGTATAATTCCCTTGCTGCGAACAAAGGACCACCCTCTAAGACTGACGGTTCACTCTATATCGTTACTGTCTCTAACACGTGTCCATACTGTCTCCCCACCTGCCTTGGTTTCACCTCCCTCCCACCTCTCAGAGGGTGGTGCGGTGAATTGGCCAGCGGTGTTTTGAGCAACACTCATCTCCGAGGCCTGGAGAGAGTCATTGGGACTGTTCAGGTGTGCAGGAGAAGCTTGGGTAGGGTGGATAGAATGGAGTTAAATCCTGCCGTTTGGTAGACGGCGGCCCCCGCACCTGCACAGGATACCTGCTCTTAGAGAGAGCGGCTGGCTTGTACAGTAAGAACAGAACTCCAGTTAGGTAGGAGCTGGAGAAATCAGGTAACACATCCTGCATCTAGCAGAATCTGAAAGCTTTTTATAGTTAATGACCCCTCGTCTTATTCTGTCTTTCAGTTGGATATTTATAGCTTTGCTTTGGCGGTAACTTTTACTTTCAGTGTTCAGGAATGAGGTGGAGGATAGTGAGAAATTGTTCATGTGTTACTATAGTAAGAAGATGTTAGGAAAGTTATTTGAATTTGTGTGTCCAGAAAGATTTGAAAATAAGTTGTCCTGTATATCAATAATAAAGTAAAATCTTATAATTTGGAAGAATTAGGGTAAGGGATAAATTGTAGAATAATTTAAAGAAATTTGAAGTATACATGGGAACTTTAACAACCCTTCTTAGCTTTCTATTTCAGTGACTAGATGAGAGTGATTAGTGTGTCAGAGTCTGAGCTCACACCACTCACTCTCTGCAGGTATTGTGTAAAATAGGTATTTCCAGAGTGGCTGGAGCATATCTTCCAGTAACTTCTTGAGAAAGGTTGTGCACGGGAGGTTAACATTGAGCCTTTGTGTGTGAAAAAGTCTGTATTCTGCCCTATTACTCGATAGTTGGCCTGAGTGGAGAATTCTAGGTTGGAAAGCGTTTTTTTATCACAGTTACAAGGCATTTTGAAATTGGCTTTACGGCGATCTCGGTCAGCTGCGTGTGGGGCATCTCCAGTGTTGGAACCATTCGGTCTTCCCTTTAAGATTGACCTGTCTCTGCAGAAGTCTTAACGCCTGGACAGTAAGGGCCGCCTGGGTCTTGGCCCCCGGCGTTTAGTTTGCACATAGTTCCTTCGTCTCCCCTCTTTCTGTTTGGTGCGTGCGTCCCAGTCGTGCCTTTTGTCTTCCAACTCAGAATCCCTCTTCAGAGGGAGTAAAACCCTACACTTGGGCTGGAGGAAGGGAGGGGTGCACACCTAGTGGCCAGGCATGAGGAAGGGGAGTCTGGCGATTTCAGCCCTCGGTTCAGTACCCTCGGTTCCAGGCGTACCTAATACTGTCAGTTCCTGGGCCATTTGAAGATTTCGCTCTGCAGACCTGTTGGATTTCATCTTCCCTCCTGGCACCCAGCCCCCGCCACCAGTTTAGATTCTGCTTTTTTTGCGGATAATTTAGGTGTTTGCTCATCTGCCTCTCAGCCTCCAGAGTTTTGTGGCTGTTGTGTCTCCTTGTGTTCTCCCTGTTCTTGACGGTTCGGGTCTTTCAGGCTTGTTTCGATACTTGTATTTTAGTAGGGTTTAAGAGGGAGCAGGTGCTCGCCCGCTCACCCTAACTCAGAAGCTTGTTATTTCAGTGGTTGCCCTAGGACAGCGGTTCTCACGTGGGGCAGTGTTGTCTCTGGGGGGACCTAGGCAATGTCTGGGGATATTTTGGGTTGTCACAACTCAGCGAGGGCTACTGGCTCCGCGTGGGTAGAGGCCAGAGAAGCTGTTGAGCATCCTGTGATTCACAAGACAGCTCCCACCGCGAGGAACAATCTGGCCCTAACTGTCCACGGTGCTGCTGATGAGAAACACCGCCTTAGAAGTTGTGACTGGCGCACTTATCAAAGTCTGCAGTTAATCAGCATCTTCTTGCTCCTTGAAACCATACAAGAGCTATATGTGCGGTGGTGCTATTGTTCTCTATTTTATTTCTATTTTTTAGCTCCCTTACTACTTGTTCTACATGGTGACTCTTTTTTCTTTTTTGCGGCACGCGGGCCATTCACTGTTGTGGCCTCTCCCGTTGCGGGGCACTGGGGCACGAACCCGCGTCCCCTGCATCGGCAGGCGGACTCTCAACCGCTTCGCCACCAGGGAAGCCCTACATGGTGATTCTTAAAATTTAACCGC
>NC_041224.1:8329486-8349336 GCF_002837175.3 Physeter macrocephalus | reverse complement strand
GGCCCGTGAGCCGTGGCCGATGAGCCTGCGCGTCCGGAGCCTGTGCTCTGCAGTGGGAGAGGCCCGCGTACCGCAAAAAAAAAAAATAAAATAAATAAAATAAAATTTATCCTCATATGTACCACTTTCTTTTTTCACATTTCTGAGGCAAATTAGATTATCTTGGATAACTTTATACTGTCTTAAGTACCTACTTTTAAATTTCCTTAGTGAGCCTCTGTTAGTGATAGAATCTTGGTTTTCATTTGCCTGGAAATTTATTTTTCATCCTTATTTTTGAAGAATATCTTTACCTGGTGCACAGTTCTAAGCTGATAGCTTTTTTTTTCCCCTTGTTCGTTGAAGACTTTATTCTCATGTTTTCTGGCTTCCGTTGTTGATGTGGAAGAGGCAACTTGTAGGTCTCTCCTGGCGCTGGCTTTGAGGATCTCGTGTCTGTACTTTCACTATGATGCGATTAGGTGAAGTTATCTTTTTTATTTCTTTCCGGGGCTTTGTTGGGAATCCCAAATTTGAGGCGTTCCATCTTTGATTAGTTCTGGAAAAACTTTTAGGCATTGTCTTTATACAGCTCCTGTCCCATTTTCTCTTTCCTCTTGTTTTGGGACTTTGATTAGATGAACGACTGATCTGCTTTCTCCGTTTACCATGTCTCTTGATTTCCCTTATACTTTAACATTTTATTGCTGTGTCTCTCTCTGCTTGTTCCCAGTCATTTCCAAGTCAAGCTCCTGTTTGCTGTTTTTCTCTTCATCGTGTATGTTGGTTTGATATTAAACCAACCCTTGAATTTAAAAAATGTGTTATTTTAAATTGGTTTGGGGAGCTTTCCCATCTTAATTACCTTGAGAAGTTTGAAACATACAAAAAAAGTAGAAAGAATAGTATAGTGAGCTGCCAGGTACCCTTCATCTGGATTTACAAGTTGTTAACACTTTACCACATTTGCCTTATTACTTTCTCCCTCCTTTTACCCTTCTAACTCTGCAGTAATTTTTTTTTCTGAATCATTTGGACCAGACAATATAATATTTTATTCTCTAAGTATAAGGACTTTTTCCAGCAAAATCTTTGTGTGTGTGTGTGTGTGTGAAAAATACATTATCACACCCAAGAAATTTAATATCAGTATATTATTTAATACAAAGGTAATGTTTGTGTTTCTCACTTGTCAACTCATATCCTTTATAGTTTTTTCCTGCAGTGAAGGATCCAGTGAAGGATCATATATTGCATTTATTTGTCATATCTTTCTTAAGTCTTATTTTCTACTTTATTTTTGATAATTTCAGTATATAGTCTTTAAGAGTCTGAATATGCTGTTTTTTTCCGCTGACTCTCACTCATGGTGTTTGTTTTACATCGTGTGTGTGTGTGTGGTTTTTTTTGTTGTTATTTTGTGGGTTTTTTTGCGGTACGCGGACCTCTCACCGCTGCGGCCCCTCCCGTTGCGGAGCACAGGCCCCGGACGCGCAGGCTCAGCGGCCATGGCTCACGGGCCCAGCCGCTCCGTGGCATGTGGGATCTTCCTGGACCGGGGCACGATGTGTGTGTGTTTTAATGTGAGATTATAGTTGTTGGAAATTCATATATAGCAAGTTTAATGCTAGGGTTGAAAGTTTGTTCCTTCAGAGAGGACTTGCTTTTGTTTCTGCCAGGTGCCTGGGGAAACTAGTATGCTGTGAACATTTGAAACTAAATTTTCAGTTTGCGTTTTCACGGGCCACCTAGGTAGTAGTAATTTTGGATTGCATAAAGAGGGGCTTGTTGCATTCTCCCCCAGTTTCCCCTGATTAGTCCTGTGATTTTCCTAGCATGGAATAAAGGGCCAAGATTTGTTTCTGGTTCACCCCATAAACTGCGGGCATAATTCTTTGGGGTCCCCTTTCTTTCTTGTGGGACTCACTGCCTTAGGTTGTTCTGAGTCCTGTTCCCCAGCACTTCTGCATGGCCTTGAAAACTATGTTCTAGTTCAGGATTTGGCAAATGCCTTCAAGAAGAAAGCTGGCTTTTTATTCTACTTACCTTTCTGGATTCTTCTTCTTCTTCTTTTTTAAAAATAAATAAATAAATAAATTTATTTATTTATTTATTTGGCTACGTTGGGTCTTCGTTGCCGCATGCGGGCTTTCTCTAGTTGCGGAGAGCAGGGGCTGCTCTTCGTTGTGGTGCGCGGGCTTCTCATTGTGGTGGCTTCTCTTGTTGCGGAGCACGGGCTCTAGGTACACGGGCTTCAGTAGTCGTGGCTCGCGGGCTCTAGAGCGCAGGCTCAGTATTTGTGGCTCGCAGGTTCTAGAGCGCAGGCCCAGTAGTTGTGGTGCACGGGCTCAGTTGTTCCGTGGCATGTGGGATCTTCCCGGACCAGGGATCGAACCCGTGTCCCCAGCATTGGCAGGTGGATTCTTAACCACTGCGCCACCAGGGAAGCCCTCCTTCTTTTTTTTTTGATGGTTGAATAATATTTTCCTGTACAGATTGCCTTCTTTTATTCTGTTTCTAAAAGATTTTATTGTACCTCTCCTATATGAGATTACATTTTAAGCGGTCTCAATTAAATTAAAATAAATCCTGATTTTTGAGTTAGGTTTTTCATTTTTTAAAAACATTACTGTTACAAAACCTATATAGCTCACTCTACGCAAGGCTTCTGTTAAGTTGTCTATGTCAGTTTTTGTGAACATATTACTAACATTAGGATGTTTATGTATGTTACTTCCACAGCATTGAGAATCTACACATCTTAGTGTTTCAGACCAAATTATGGTAGAAAATCCAGTCTGATTGAGTAGATTTAATTGTAGAAGGTATTTTACCTGAACGTGACCCTGGAAGGGTCATTTGCACATTAGAGTTAGCCTAGTAAATATTACATACTGAATTTCTTAATCTTTCTGTATTGTGTTTGTATTTTCTCAATATTATTTTTTCTTCTTTCAAAGTGTAGTTTTGAATAGTTTTAAGAAGCATTTGGTTGAGTGAGTTAGGAAAACTTGACAATAAATTAGAACATAAAATATAGTGTTACAAAGCTAGTGTCTTTTCTCCCCCTATCTCCATCCCACACGCTTTAAAAAATTAGTTCAAGATATATTGAGCACTTTTTGCGGGGCATTTGGCTAGGAACTTGCAATAAATAGGTGAGAAGTTTCAAGAATCTCAGTCTAATGAAGTGCCCTCACCTCCTGCTTTGCTTACACATAGATGCGTGTACACACACACACATGCACCCCTGTCATTTTTTAACCTGATTTCAGTTCAAAAGCAGCATTAAATAGAAGGTAGCATTTTATCTCTCAGTCTGAAAACATTGTTCTCAATTTCATTATAGTAAATTTTTCTAGGCTTGCATTAATGCGATAAAATAACTTACTAATTTCACCTTACCACTTACAGTGTACCATTAAAAAGACTAAACAATTTGTTTTGAAAACTAAATATTTAAATATATTCAAGATATATTAGTATGTATAGCCAAATAAAGTCAATTGCTTAGATTTTCAACTGCTGCATATATATATATATATATATATATATATATATGTTCAAAGAAGAAAAATCCTTATGTTTCTGACTATTCATAGCTTCTTTCATCAGAAGAAAACTACCACAGCATTTGTTACAGACAGTCAGATAGTCAGTGTGGTTCTCCTCCAAGGGGTTGGTCAGAAGAGTTGGATGAACGTGGGCATACCTTGTATACCAGTGACTGTACTAATGAAAAGGTACTTTCTTTTTCTCTCATCTAGTTTTCTTGGCAGATTCCTCTCATAAAATCATTGTGTACTGAAGCTTTAGTAGTATTTTTAAAACTCATGAAAATATTTTCTTGTAATTCTGTAATCATGTCAACTGACAATATGAAAACTCAGTGTAACTACTTATTCATGGTTTTAACTGCTTCCAGTTATAGTAATGTTTGTGGTGTCAACCTGTTTAAGACAGACCCTTTGAAGAGTAGACCCGCTGAGTGTCAGTCTGCTTACACTTCTTCAGTAAACATATTTCTTTGTGTTTTTCTTGGGGAATAGTTTTTTGGGAATAGTTTTCTCAACATGCTGTTATGACATACCACCTCACTTCCTACACTCCTTTTTCTTTTATAGCCAAGTTACGTAAAACAAAAACCATGAATCTAGTATTTTATGATTAATTAACTAGTTTGAGAATGCATGTTGAAATTTTATATGTTTATCATCAGACAAGGTAATGGGTTGTTGGGCTAGTTTAAAGAATAAGACCCTTGGGAATAAATGGAGATACGCTTTTTTAAAAAAAATTAATTAATTATTTTTGGCTACATTGGGTCTTCGTTGCTGCATGCAGGCTTTCTCTAGTTGTGGTGAGCGGGGACTACTCTTCGTTGCGGTGCGCAGGCTTCTCATTGCAGTGGCTTCTCTTGTTGCAGAGCCCGGGCTCTAGGCGTGCGGGCTTCAGTAGTTGTGACATAGGGGCTCAGTAGTTGTGGCACGTGGGCTCTAGAGCGCAGACTCAGTAAGTTGTGGTGTGCAGGCTTAGTTGCTCCACAGCATGTGGGATCTTCCTGGACCAGGGCTTGAACCCATGTACCCTGCATTGGCAGGCGGACTCCTAACCACTGCACCACCAGGGAAGTCCCTAGTTTACTTATTTTTACCAAACTTAAAATGCAAGTCTATTAGTATAGGTTTGTTATATTTCTTTTGCAGTGGTCTTGAGCAAGTAGAATAAAATTCATAAGAATGTCATCTAATATCTCTGGTTGTATAGGCTTAAACTCAATTTTATGTACATTTAAAATATAACACCTGTTTTGTCTTTATAGTGGCTCAAGCATGTTGACGATCAAGGTAGACAATACTACTACAGTGCAGATGGATCTCGGTCAGAATGGGAGTTGCCAAAGGTAATAAACATTAACACCATTAACACTGGATTTCTGTTTAGTAATAGTAGATAAAATAATATCTGAAAAGGTTAGAGCAGATTCACTTTTAAATTTTTATTCAGCTTCTAAAAAGAAGCAAGACTAGTTTTTTCAGAATTCATCGAGAATCCTTTGGCTAAATTTTTCTAAGATGTGCATTATCTTATAGCTATGTAATACTGATAATCCCTATTTAAAAATTCTTTTGGTTTAACTTGAAATCAGTTTTTCATTGTTCCTGGATACAGTGTCCCATTCACTGCCAATAATGCCAGTAGTTCCCTTGAATATATTGCGTCTTCTACATGAAGTTGGTCTTATATTTATTTTTTTAAAGAAAGAAAAGCAACTCAGTATTCAAGTTTATTCTTGTATGTAGATGTGTGTTGTAATTGAGTCAGTCATTAGCAGCTTGTGGCAATGAGATCTGGGGTCTCACTGGCTCTCTCTCTTTAGATAAGTGCACCAGGGCTGAGTTTATCTAAAGCAGTAGGTTTCATAGTGGTCATATACTTATCACTACTAGTATTCAGATAATTTTAAGTGAAATCTGAGCAAACGTTTAAATTTTAATTGGTACATTATTTTAATGTTTTAGAAGACAAGTGTAAGTAGCAGACATATCTGTAGTGTCAATTACCAGATAGACTTTAGTTTTCTTTGTCCCGGAGTAAGTCAGTTTAAAGAAAAATATTATTAGTATAAATATACATGGATATAGAAAAAAATATCATTGAAATATAAAGTGCAGTGGATAGTGTAAACTATAGACAGAGGGACAGGAAGGTAACGAATATTAAAGCATAGTTAGGAGAAGTGGAAGATGGGTGGGAAGTTTCCTATATTCATATATCAGGAATTCTAGAAGAAGAAAATGGAGGAAATGGTAGAGAAATAGTATTGGAAAATATAATTTCTGGGAATTTTCTAAAACTAAAGGAAGGCATGCATTTTTAACTGGAAAATATGCCCTCAGTACAGACCAGAAGAGAGAAAAATAAATACACGTGTTGACAGATTTTATTGGATCTATGGAAGTTCAGTAGAGGAGACAATCTTCAAAGCCATCAAAGGGTAGACAACCAGATTACCTGTGGTGTCAGATTGCAACATTGGACCCATTCCTTACCCACTCCTGTATCAGTGCTGTCTGCTGTGTACCTTTGTAGTGGCCTCCCGCTGTGGATGGGGCGTATTGTCCTGCTGTTCAGATCACAGCATTGGACCCATTCCTTGCCCACTCCTGTATCATTGCTGTCTGCTGTGTACCTTTGTAGTGGCCTCCCGCTGTGGATGGGGCATATTGTCCTGCTGTTACCATCATGACTGAATCCAGTCTAGTCATGTGACTTGCTTCCACTGGTGGGACATGAGCAAATGTGTCACAAACATGGTATTGAAATGGGCTTGTGTGCCAGGGCTTGCGCTTCTGCCACTGCCACGAGAGGAATGCACCAGGCTAGCCTCCTGGACCCAGAAGGAGTAAATACATTTTAAGAAAATGAACAGAGCCTCAGAGATCTGTGGGAAAACACAGAAGATCTAACATTCATTTCATCAGAATTCCAGAAGAAGTGGAGAAAGAGTGTGAGGCTGAAAAATATATGCAGAAACAATGTTTGAAAACACCCAACTGTGGCAAAAGACAAATCCACAGATTCAAGAAGCTGAATAAACACCTAACAGGATTAACTCAAAGAAATCCACATCCAGATGCATTGTAATCAAATTTCTGAAAATTAAAGACTTCCCTTTTTCCTCCTCCAAAAAAAAAAATCTTGAAAGCAGCTCAGTGAAACAACACAGTACCTGTAGGGTAATAATGATTTGAATGGCAGTGGATGTCTTATCAGAAACCATGAAGCCAGAAGGAAGTGGTGTAACATTTTACAAATGCTGAAAAAAAAACTCGTCAACCCGTAATTGTACATCCAGCAAAAATATCCTTCAGGAGTGAAGGTGAAAAGAAGACATTTTCAGATGAAAGTAAACTAAGAGATATATTACTAGCAGTCTTGTTCTCAAAGAATTGCTATAGGAAGTCCTTAAAACGGAAGAGAAATGATAAATGAAGATAACTTGGAACATTTAAGAATGAAGAAAGTACAATGGGAAGGGTGAATATCTGAGGAGAGTTTTGTCCTGAGTTTTAAAAATTATGTTTGACCTTTAAAACAAAAATTATAACATTTCTGAAGAAGTACTCATTGTAGGCGGAGATGATATTTAAAACAACTCTATCAAAAAGAGGGGAGAGTAGTGTGATGTAATTTTTGGTAAGGTTTCCACATTTCACTTGAAATAGTAAAATGCTGATATTGGTAGACTGTGAGAAATTAAGTACGTACATTGTAATCCCTAGAGCAAGCACTAAAAAACTGTAACAAGAGATAGAGTCAATAAACCATAGGTAAATTAAACTATAATAGTAAAAACTCCTCAGGGTAGTCCACAGGAAGGCAGGAAAGGAGAAACAGGAATGATAAGCAGAACAGAAAACAAATAAAATAGACTTAAATCCTAACATGTAAATAATTACATTAAGTGTAAATGGTTTAAACACAGCTGTTAAAAGATTCTCAGAAATGACAAAAAACCATGACCTAACTATATGTTTCTACAAAAAGATCACTTCACATGTAATGATATATTACATCATGCTAAAGGTTATTTATCATATAATCAACAGTAAATCTCGTACTTCATGGTGCGATTACAGAAGCTTTGCCGGTAGAGTTAGGACCTAGACTGTAACTTTCCCATCAGTGTTTCTATTCAACAATAAAATAAGAAAAAAAAATGAGTTGAAAGATTCAGTTGTTCTTTAGATTATTAGAAAATCAGGAGATTGGGCAAACTGAAGAGTGACGATATTAAAATTAACCTAAAAACTACCCATGTCTCTAATAAAAAGTCAATTTGAAAATGTGATAGGAATAAAGATCTTTTTTACATTAGAAGCAGCAGCAACACTAAGAAGAGTCGTAACTAAGAACACGCCTGTAGAAGGTTTGTAAGATCTTAATGAAGAAAATTTCAGAGCAGAATTGAGGGGCATAAAAGTTGACCTGAAATGGTGCAATACACCATTATGACCTTGGGTTGGGACACTTAATTTTGTAAATGTCCCCATTGATCTGTAAATTCACTGTATTTCCATTTCCTGTCGCTGTCCCTACCTTTTTTTTTTTTCTTGAACTGATGCTAAATTTTATTTACAAACAAAGGTCTATGAAGAACCAAAATGTTCCTGAGTAGGGAGAATCTGGGGGCAGGGATGGGGTTCCTGCTGTAGTGATTAAGTTGTGGCACATGTGTAGAGAAATAGACCAGCAGAACAGAATAGGAATCTCAGATGTGGCATCACAAATAAACAGATAAAACATGGGTTGTGCAATAAATGTTGGGAAGATTATTGGTTATTCACATGAAGAAATAAACATAGATCTTGACTTCACACCTAGTAATTAATTCCAGGTAGATGACAGTTGTCACGTAATAAGCAAAACTTCAATGGCTAAAGAGTGATATGTCAAAGAATATCTTTGACTTCAGAATGGGAAGGATTTCTTAAACAAGACTGTATAAGGAAAAATTATAAAGGGAAAGATGGACAGACATAGCTACATAAAATTCAACAGAACACCTTTTGATACAAAAGATACCATACACAAAAGGCAAGAGATGAGCTTCAGACTCGGAAAAGCTACGTTCAACTCACATAGCTTACGAAGCCTTAGAAGCCTAAATATATAAAGAGCCTCCTGGTTCTTTCTGTACACACTAGTGAGAGAGAGAACCGAGTCAAAAATAGGCAAAATATATGAGTAAGCAATACAGAGAAGAGGAGATTCATGAAATAAGTATATGAAAAGATGTTCAAATTTATAAGTAACCAGACTGAAAAAAGAGATAACATTTCACTCTTCTAATAGAATTTTAAAAATTTGTGCACATGTACATACATTTATTTTATATACACAAATGCATATAAGTTCAACAGTATCAGGTAGGGCAGTCCAAAGTATTATGTTCTGCTGGTAGAAGTATAATTAGTACCACCACCTTGGACATGTCCATTTATAACAGAATGGTTAAATCGTGGTATCTGCATATAATGTAGTGTTACATAGAAGTGAAACACAAATGAGTTAGAACTGCATACTCACCAATATGGATGCAGTTTTTTTTGTTTTTTTGTTTTAATTAAAACATATTGAGTGAAAAAGCATGTCAAAGATTGATGCATGTGATATGATTCCACTTATATAAAATCTAAAAGCTTACAGGTACTGTGTATTTATAGATACATACATATGTACTAAAGTGTAAAGTGCGTGAGAATGGTGAGCACTGAACTATATGGTACTGTCGGGTGGGGAGGGAGAGGAATGGAATCTGGAAGATGTCGTCAGAGGACTCTAATATATTTTTTCTTTAAAAATAAAAGGTACCTGTTTTGTGTTAGATGTGCTGAAGCTTGTGGTGGGTTTTTATTATAGTCGCTGTTCTTTTGTATGTTTGAAATAATTCAGATAAATTAAAATTCTTAAAAGAAAAAAGGTGTTCTAAAAAGATTTCTAAAATGTTGTTTTAGCCATCTTGTTTAACTAGACGTGTGTGTGTGTGTATTTTAGCTGTGGTGTCATCTTATTTTTCTTTTCTCTGATTATGTGACACTTTATTTTTGTCTTCTGTCTACACTAGATTTTATATGACATTTTATTGGTGCTTTATTTGCTTTTATGAACATACTGTTGCCTAATAAAATTACCAGCACCTTTTAAATTGTGAATATTACCCAGTTTAATTTTACATTATTTTTCTTGCCCCTTGGAAAGGATTTCCAAACAACTGTAGTTATAAAGCTCAACAGCTAGGGTAGGTATCCATTAAAGTTCATACACAAGCTTACACGCAACTACACATTTTAATTATTGCTAACGATGATTGTCCGGAAGGAGCTCTGCTTAATAACTTGGTCTCTTTTCACTTAGCGATTTACGGTGCAGAATTTTTTGGGGGGAAGCCTTTAAGCTTCATCTTTGTTCATTCTAGAAATGATCCCTTTGTTAACTTCTGTGACAGATTTTAAGATGGCAGTTTGTTAAGCAGCAATGAATGAAAAACATATACCCATATGTGATTGCCTGGCTTTGGCAAATTTTTAATGTAAAAAACGAAGTAACAGCTTTGGAAACAGTTTGGGGGACCTGTCTGGACTCATTTTGGAAAGTGAAGAAACGATGTATTATGGAGAAAGATGTTGGAAGGTTTCTAAATATTAAAAACAATATAAATAATAATATATTACTGAGATTTAGTAGTGTAACATATAATAAAACAATTTCACTGAAATTACGAGTCATTAAAATTTAAGATTTACTGGGTGGGCTTTTTAGAGAAGTAGATATTAGGTATCCTTTGGTTTCGGGAGAAGGATGTATCCCTTAAAAAGTAGATGAATTTTCTTTTGTCATTTTATTATAATTTTTTATTTATAATTTATTAAAACTGCCTGTATAAAACAGCATAACTCTGAAACCTTACATTTCTCAAATGTTTATGCCTGGTGGTCTACTTGACATTTCAGACACTCACAAGACCTAATACCTTATTGATAATCTGTTCTTAATTTTATATTTCATTTTCAGTTGGTAGTTATTACTTATCCTTTGTACACAACGGATATGTTCAGGATTGGCATTTGGAACTAGTACCATCTCTACCTTTTGACTTGGTTATGTTTTACCACTTCAGAGAAACAAATAATAGTGTGTTTGGCCTATATATGGAAAGTAAAAGTAAAAACAAAAACTTCTTTAAATGTGAGAATACTGTTGTATATGAAAGCATCATTAAAAAAACCTAAACCACAAATTGAATTCATGTGGATTTTCGAAGTAGAAGGAACCTTAAAAAATTAATTTGTCCAATGACCTCATTTTATAAATTATAACTACTAATATTTATTGAGAACCTATCAGGGCTACATCTGGCACTTTTTATACTGTTTAATCCTTAGAACTGTATTTTCATTATATCTGTTTTATAGTTGATGAAACTTAGCCTTGTGGAGATTAAGTGTTTTGCCAAAGATAACATTAACTTGGTCTCTCCAGTACCCAAATCTGTGATCTTCTTGATTGTGTCACAGTGCTGGTCAAAGATGAGAAAACTCAGGTTAGTGTCACATGGTGAATTTTGCCTAACACCATGTGTCACTTGGAGCCAGCATGTTTAGATTCCACTTTTGTTTCTATTATTTATGAGGTATAATTTGTTTTCTTTAGTATAATGCCTCATCTCAGCAGCAAAGAGAAATTATTAAAAGTAGGAGTCTGGACAGGCGGCTGCAAGAACCAATAGTGTTAACAAAGTGGAGACATAGCACCATTGTGCTGGACACCAATGACAAGGTAGGACCTTCTGAGAAAATCTGCTGCAAACTTTGCCAAGTTCTTTATTCTCTATTTTCTCCTCGGCTGAATCTCATACCTTGGTGATGACTTTTTTATTGTACGTCATATCGGTTTGTCCCGGAGTGGGGTTTGGTTTTGAAGTTTTTTGATTTTTGCACAATGGACTGACTTACATGTGGCATAACGATGTGTTCCATGATACATTTGGGCCTAGTAGGTGACAGGTTTTTTTTCATAATCTCTTTTGAAAGTCACATATCCGTTATTGTTTGTCTTCAGTCTCTAGCAGGTTTAATGGTAAAGACGTTTAACTAACTTTCCCATCCCAGGGAAGGTTGGAACCCTGCTCCTCCTGTTTCTAAGTGTTCTTTGCACAAGTGCTTCTGAGAAGCCATGTTCTCTGTTTCAAATAGGGAATGCATTTTGATGCAAACATGAGATTGGAAAAGCCATGAAGTTTTGAATTTCCTTGTGAGTTACATCTTTACATTGTGGCTTCATTTTGGGGATAGAATAAGAAATTAGTACGAATTTGTACAACAGCAGACACACTAATGTTAAAATCTGAGGGTGGTGGCAACACCCTAAAGCTAAAATATTTGTCGGTGGGGACTCTCTGTTATTTTACCACCAGGCTGCTCCTTTGACATAATTAATAGGTTTCCTGCATTTTTAGGTAGTTAGTGAAAAGAGGATGAACTCTCCTGAGGCATATTTCTCTGTGTTTGCATACTTTCAGTCTTAAATTCCTTTCTAAATTATCTCAATCAGTCAGTCAGACAAGTACTTCTAATTTCTATTTGTAAGGATGTTGTGTGGTTGAATGTAGGGGGCATATTAAAGGAATGAAATTTTGCAGTCTGTCTATTGAAGAATGCTTGAAAATATTGGGTTGGCCAAAAAGATCATTCGGGTTTTTCATAAGCGCTTGTGGGAAAACCTGAATGAACTTTTTGGCCAACCGAATATACTAGCATTGAGGTTAACCTGTGTAGGTAAGAGTCCTAAAGATTTTAATAGAAAAATTTATTTAACTCCAAGAACCAGATTACAGTTCAGTGTATACAGAAAGCTCCTACTGTATGTAATGAAAGCTCTAGTGCAAAAGCCGTTCTTGAGCCAACTCTACTGCCTCTTCGTACTAGAACAAAAAGGATGGTTATTTTAGTGATGTAGACTTAAAATTTGTTATTCCCTTCTAATCTTTCTTGAGATTCATTTTCAGTCTATTATTAGAATAACCTGCGTGAAGTTCTTATTATATATCCTTTTTCATCTAATTGTTTCAGCGTGTGATAACATGATTTTCTTGAGGCCAGAGCTCTGCTTATTTTTGGTAGACATGTCTTCCCCCCACCTTTATAAATGGAGTCATAGATAGCTACTTCACCAAGTAAACTCTTCTATTTATCATCACACAGTATACACGTTTTTAAGATTTGAGATTATAAAAGAGGGACTATACCAGGACAAGCTAGCTGACTAATATATGATAAGGGGTGAAATGCGTATAACTTGAAAGGTAATCAGAGAAACCTACTACTATGTAGCAAATGTTGTTATGATGATATGGGTCCTAACTCAGTTGCCAGACAACCTTGGTGGAGCTAGGGGTGTGTGTGTTTGTGTGTGTGTGTGTGTATGGATACATCTGTTTGTTTCTGCCTATGTATGATTTTTACTAAAACCTGCTGCTTGTAGACATTAAGGTGTATTTATATATGCATATACATTTATATGTATACATAAACAAATGTATAAATGTAAAATTGTTTGTTTATAATAATTATAATTGTTGTGTTTACATTATTACTCCATTTGCTTTGGTTTTCATTTCTGTAGGACTGATAATGCCATGAAAAATAAGTTGTAATTACCATTCATTTTATTCAATTACTTATTTTCTAGTTTATGGGTCATCAAATCTTTCCTCTTTTTCTCAATGTTTTAATAATTAGACACTTTTAGAAGTCAAGAAATTGAAAAGTAAAACATCTGAAGCTGTTAGAAAAAATACTTAAATGAGGCTAAACTGATATTTGGACATTAAATGTAATTAATTTTTATAAAGATATATTTGATAATGATTTTAATGTTTTCTCCATTTATAGTGTAGATCGTGGATTTTAAGGTTGTTACCTTCAAGGATTTTCCCTGTACAGTTTCACTGCTACCTGGTTTCTGTATTTACGAATTGTACAGGATATAAACCTGAAGACTTTTTTCTAAGTGAATGGATTTTTATTAATGGTTTTTTGTATTGTGATTTAATACAAATTCCCAGGCTTATCAACAGTACATTATCCAGTTTCATAAGTATAGTAAAGTAGATGATACAGATGTGAAGATGAATGTCCAAGTAAATTATTTGGTTTTATAGGAAAAATAATAATAGACATTGGCATATGATTTTCCTAATTCTCTTTTCCTGGAATTATTCAAAGCTTCTAGGAGAACAGAGAAAAATGGAGCTTGGCTCTTGGTACCAAAAAATGTTTTTTCAGTCTTATCCTCTATGAATAGTTTTACAGATATCTGAGGTAGAAATCACATACCATGTTTTAATATTGACAAAGCAGAATTGCTTTAAAAATGCACATTATTGGGCTTCCCTGGTGGCGCAGTGGTTGAGAGTCCGGAGCCTGTGCTCCGCAATGGGAGAGGCCACAACAGTGAGAGGCCCGCGTACCACCAAAAAAAAAAAAAAAAAAAAAGCACATAATTGGTTTGCTCCTATTATATATTCTTGTCCAAAAAAAAAAAAAAAAAAAACAGCACATTATTGGTTTGCTCCTATTATATATTCTTGTAGGCTTAGACATTAAAAATTATTTTTTTCCTGGTGAGTTATTAATCTGTAAATCTGAGGTTTCTTCTTTGCATTTTAAACAGTCTTGCTTATTTCTAAAAATTGGAAAGTTAGCTATAAATTACATTAAATATTAATAGCAATTTAATTTAATTTCTTAATACAAGTTCTCATTCTGGCAGTTGCCAAGTAGTTCCTGTGACTATTCCTTGCCTAATCCTACCAGGATTCATACCAAGAGCAAGTTAGTATGGGGACTGTTACATTTTTATCCGTAAGTGTTCAGATTTTACTTATTTTAAATATGGTTAATTTAAGCTGATGCAACATCATGATTTTAAGGCAACATGCATCATTTCTTTTGAGTAATTCCGTATGCGGTATTTAAATTTACTGTAATTGGTATAAAATATGCCATATTTCATAAACTTTATGATATCTGTAGTTTTCACATCTGTACCATATTAGTTTCATAGCTGAATATAGAAGGGAAATAACTAGGAAAAATTTTTTCTTAGCCTCCCTTATTAAGCTTTCCCACTGTGAGTAGAGGGAGAAATATAATTATATGAAATAGAGTAACATTTTTCATTACTTATTTCTTGTAGGAATCTCCAACTGCCTCAAAACCCTGCTATCCTGAAAATGAGTCTTCTCCCTCTTCACCAAAGAACCAAGATACAGTTAGTATGATAGCAGCATGTAGATAATATAGTCCAATTATTTCAATCAATTTCAGTAAATTAATTTTCTCTAAGTGTAATGTTTAAAAATATCTTTGGGCTTCTATTAAATTTCATTGGTCTTTCAAAAAATAATCAGATAATAGGTTTAAATTAAATATCAGATTTCATTGATTTAGAAATTCCCCCTTTTATGCAAAATATGGTATCTTCGTGATCAACTTGTATACCATATTTGTAAGCAGTGAATTTATGTTTGGCTTTTAAACATAAATATAAAAATCCCTGGAGAATACTGTCAAATTGCACTTTACCCTTCCTTCCTCAGGCCACCAGTCCAAAGGTAAGAAACATTTCCCTCCTTCTTAACGAGCTTAGATGCCTTTTTTTCCCTGCTAAGCTGTCAAATGCATTGCCCAGCCGAGGCCAGGTAATATTGACGATACAGTGACTTCTCTTTAGTTATTCATTCATTCATTTATTTTTGGCTGTGCTGGGTCTTCGCTGCTGCACACAGGCTTTCTCTAGCTGCGGCGAGCGGGGGCTACTCTTCGTTGCGGTGCGCGGGCTTCTCATTGCGGTGGCTTCTCTTGTTGCGGAGCACGGGCTCCAGGTGCCCAGGCTTCAGTAGTTGTGGCACGCGGGCTCAGTAGTTGTGACTCACAGGCTCTAGAGCGCAGGCTCAGTAGTTGTGGCGCACGGGCTTAGTTGCTCTGCTGCATGTGGGATCCTCCCAGACCAGGGCTCGAACCCGTGTCCCTGCATCGGCAGGCAGATTCTTAGCCACTGCGCCACCAGGGAAGCCCTTCTCTTTAGTCATAACTTTGGAGGAATTCTACTTGACCTTGTGTCTGCAGCTCCCCCCGTCCCCAAGTCTTCCCTGTGATTTGCTCCTCCTGCCCTCCCTCTCCAGGGGCTCTCCTTTCCTTTTAGAAGGAGGACTCAACTTGGTGACGAGGTCTGCCACACTGCGCCTGTCCCGGGCCCTCATCCCCCCTCCTTGCCCCCCCTTTGCGTGTTTTCCTGCAGCCCTGCTGCTCTCCGCTCTGCAAAGGAGCCTGCTCTTCAGCTCCAGGCCCTTCACACACTGAAACCCGTCTCCCCCGACGTCTTTGCCTGGTCAACTTCTGGTCATTCCTTAGAGCTTGGTTCAGGCTCGGAATTTTCTTCAGATCCTCTAGATTTGGTCAGGTTTCCCTGTGATACTCTTAATAACATTTAATTATATGTTATTTGATTCCATAAAATCGAGTGACTCTTCTCATTTCCTATTTCTCGTAGGAACTTCCAAGCCTCAGTTAATGTCTTCCCCACTAGATAAGGAAAAGACTCCTTAGAGCAGGGCCAGAGTAACAGTGCCATAGAGCAGCTGTTCCGTGGAGTTTTGCCTAAATGAAGAAATGAAACTTTTAAAGCTTTCCAGAAGACAAACTTTTATTGTTACTTCCTTAATTTTAAGAAAGTATAATAGACTCTTGTTTATTAGGATACTTCTGATTTTCTAGAGGCACAGGTTTGTCACAGATGCTGTTTCCCTTCTCTGGCTCTTTTCTCCATCCCCTGAGCAAATCAGGTCTTTTGGTTCCTATCACGTGTTGCCCACCCGTGCTGCTGACATTGCCTACCGTGGTCCTCAGCCTCTCTGCACCTACAGTTAACCTTGTGCTGACCAGTGGGATGACCCCTTAGGGCCTGCCCACACTAACCTCAGCATAATGACATCCCTTCTTTTTCTTTGAGCTCTCAAGTCACTGATGGCATTAATGGTGTGAAAGTTACCTCGTATGCCCCTCAGCTCTCTGCTAAGGGTTTAAACTCTGAAGGGACTCAGAGAGAGAGAGAGGGGCTGCTTTCTAATACTTTTAATCTTTTGCATTATTTAACACAGTCCTGGGTGCATGAACATTAAATAAAGATCAAAGTGAACATGATTTTAGTGGTTTTGTCAGGATTTCCTGTATGAATGTAAGGTGCTATTAGTGCAGTATTCTTAATCTATCCATCCATCTAGAAAAGAAGCAGAAACCCTTTTTAACTTATTTTAAATATGGGTAATATGTAACTTCTGAGAAGACCTTCTATAAATTATTTACAGTTTGGTAAAAGGGAATTTCTCGGCAATCCTGGAAACATGAGTTTATAAGTGTTCGCATGGGAGTCAAAAGGACGGTTTGCAAGTTATTTCCCCAGGCAGTTGCCCTTTCTCAAGAGTTTGCCCCTCCCCTGACTGCCCCAGACTCAGGGTCCCCTCTCATGGCCATGGCAGGGAACTGCCTCAGCAGGATTCTGTTTCGTTCTTTATTTACCTTCAGGTGGAAAACAGGAACAGCTGTGTTAATTCTGCTGAGGCTGTGCTGTTGCCCTGTTAGTGTGCAGCCTCCTTCCCCCTGAGCCCCCGAATGGCCCACCCCCAGGCTTCTGCTCCCTGGAGGCTCTTCTTTCCTCCTGCAGCCTCTGCCCCCTCTTCTCTACTTGCCCTGTTTGAACGGAGTCTTTTGCCTGTCTTTCCCACTCTTACCCAGTTAATACAAGCAGATTTTTTTTTTAGTTCTTTGTGAGTTAAAATCTGGTTGGTGTAAAGCCTTAGTGGTAAGAAGAAGAAACTGACATCGTAATCAGTGTTAGTTACCTGATGGCATCTTTAAATCTCTGCAGACTGCGTGTTGACTGCTTGTATCTCTCTTTTTTAAATTTTTTAAATTAAAACCGTATTGAAATATGACTAACATACTACACTGTTCACCCGTTTAAAGTGTACAGTTCAGCGGTTTCTAGTATGTTCAGATAAGTGCAACCATGAGGACAGTCATTTTAGAACATCTTCATCACTTCGAAAAGAAGTACTCGTTGCTGTCACCCCTCTACTTCCACATCCCATCAAGCCCTAAGCAACCAGTAATGTGCTTTCTATCTCACTAGATCTGCCTCTTCTGGACACTTCACATGAGCAGAGTCATAGAATACATGGTCTTGTTTGACAGGCTTTGTTCATGTAGCATATGATGTTTTCATTCAGTCTCCTCTAATCAAACCCGATTAAAATTTCATCCCTTAATATAAATTTTAAACATGTTCATTTTTTCTTATTTTCTTTCCAGTTTTCAAATGCATTGTTATTTTTCATAGTCACTTCAAGTCCTTTTTTGAAATAGGTAGTGTATACATTTTTTAAAAATTGATATTTCTCTAGAATATGATTGCAACATGGATTAAATAGGATTCTGTAGGCTGATCTAAGACCCTCATCTCTATTTGTCCCAGTGTGCCTATGAGGATATGCATTTTAAAGTTCTCATTTACTGGATACTGAATACAATTTTAAGTATATAATTTGGAAACTTGAGCTTTTGACCTTGTGTTTCCAATTATGGTATTAAAATACTTTACCCACTTTGGAGAAAAGGGCATTTCAACACGTTCGTTACCAAAATGGTTTAGTGGACAAATCGGCTAATTTTTTTCATTGAATATTACTATTCTAAAGCCTTTTTCAAAAACATGATTTAAACAATATAACACTGGTTCTTTAAACAATTCTTTTTAATCGAGGTGAAATTCACATAACATAAAATTAGCCGTTAACCATTTTAAAGTATATAGTTCAGTGGCTTTAGTGTATTTACAATGTGTGTAGCTGTCACTCCTGCCCAGTTTCAGGACACTTTCATCACCTCAGAGGGAGACCCCTACCATTAAGCAGTCACTGCCCCTTTCCCCACCTCTTCTCCCCTCCCCATGGCAACCTCTAGTTTGAAGGTCTGTATGGATTTACCTGCTCTGGAAGTTTTATCACACTGGTTCTTTTTCAACATTATATCACAGGGCAAGGTTACTTACTCTGTATAGAAAGAATCTTTTAATTACATGATTATAACATGATTAACTGAAGATAAAGATTTTAATGGGAGGTATTGATTTTGATATATAATAATTATTAGTCAAAATTGGGAAATGCTTATCTTACTAAATGAATGTAAAATCAATTAGAAATTCTGGAGCCTGCAAAGTGATGATGAACCTGTGGTAGTTTTCCCAGATTACTCAACAGAACTGACATTTTATTGTTTTCTTACCTTAATTAGGACAGAACAATCTTACTACAATATTTTTGGTTAAAATTTAACCATATTTTGCCAGTTCATATTAAAACATTCCTGCTTATTTTCAACATGAGGTTTCCCTTGGAGTATCAACATATTTAGACTAAGAAATATTCATGTGTGAGTATGGGCAGTTTTTAAAGGACTTAACAAGGTATTTTTATGAAGTTATTTTAGTAAGCTACGCAGAAACATTGGTTGACTTTGAATCATATTAAGCAGAGAAAAGTACACCAAACAGTATGAAATAATAATCTGCCTAAATTTCCCCCTGAAATCTACACCTGTATAGCCAAACCTATATCTGCCTGCTTGACGCTTTTATGTCAAATTCAGAACTTCAGTGTTTAAGAGTTAAAGCTTTATTTTCTCCATCACTGACCTTCTCTCACATTTCTTGGTAGTGTGATAGCACGGCTGCTTTGTTGGTTAATTATTTCAACAAACAAGTGTCGAGCCCCGGCACCACGCTAGCCGCAGTGCTGGGCGCCATCCTACATGGTGAGCACAGCAGATGTGGTCCCAACGCACAGCCTGACAGTAGGTGGCGAATAAATAATATGTAATTGTGCTTTGCATTAGGGGCAACGAAGGAAACAAACTGGGGGCCATCGTCAGTCATTGGAGGGCGGAGGAGCTCCTACTGGAGGGGTCAGGGACGGCTCCTCTAAAGATTGTCGTCGCAGCTGAGGGCCCCCAGCTACCCAGCTGCTCAAGCTTGGGAGTCTCCCCGATCTTGCCTCTTACCTCCCGTCCCGTCCCTGTCAGTCCTGCCTTCCGAGTCGCTCTCACGTGTGGCCCCTCTTCACCCTCTCACGGCCTCTCTCTGGGCCAGGCCGTCAGCACCTCTTGCATTGATAGGAGTGCTCAGAACAGTGTTGGGATGGCTCTGCGTCACCTGCTCCTGCATCGCTCTCTCCACTGCCCCCCCTC
>NC_041224.1:8291524-8329466 GCF_002837175.3 Physeter macrocephalus | reverse complement strand
GCCCAGACCGGTTTGGGGAGGGCTCTGCGCCCCCGGCCCCTCCACCCCCCCCCCCCCTGCCCCCCCCCCCCCCCCCCCCCCCCCCGGCCGCTGCTGCTCTGCCGCGGTCCATACGCTGAGGGGACTTTAGCCTCGTAGAGATGTTGCTCTTCCGGCTTCTGTGCCTTTACCCGTCTGTCGTTTCTGTCTGGCCGACTCCTGTTCCTCACTCCTGGGTCGGGGTCTCTGGGAAGCTTCTCTTCCTCCCTTCTCCCCGCTCAGGTGGAGTTAGGTATGCCTTCCTCAGAGCCCTTCTCACACCGCGCGGTAATGGTCATTGCATTGGTACATTTTGGACGTGGCGCATTTTGTTCTTATTTTATGTTCACATTAGAGTGCTTACTACTTAGAACATTAGCGCTTGGGTCTTGGTCCCTGTGAAAATTTCATGAGAGCTCTGGGCCTTTCCCTCGACTGATGCGTGTACATGTACCATTATGTGCGGTGTTGGTCCCTCCATGGCTCAGGTAAGAATTCCGGATCCAGAGTGTCTCTTTCCCCCTTAGGCTTTGGCCGTCTGTCGCTGCTGCTGTCCCTTCCATTCTTCTTCCTGTTTCGATGCTGGCATTTCCTTCCTGTCTCTGCTTTTTTCACCCTGCATAGTTCCGGCTTTGATGTTTTTTGATAGGCTTATTCCCACCTCCGCCCTTCCAGTTCCTGGGCTCACGTCACCAGTGCCGGTCCTCTCCGATTAATGTTACTTAGTTCCTGGATCTCTGAAAGTTGTTCTTTCCCTCCCTGCTTCTGGTGGTAAATTGGGAAGGTTCTTACTGAACATCCTGTGCTTACTTAGCACCGTGAAACTGACGTTTCTATTGAGAGGCAATGGAGAGCTCTTAGGAAACGTATCAGACTCGCGTATCTACGGAGACCCACCCTGTGCTTTGTGAAAAAATTATAGTAATTTCCAAGTAATTTCCCAAGTTCCCAGTATAACAAAAGTGAATAACACAATGGTTTGTCAGCTTTGTCTTTAGATGTGAGTTATCAGACCAGGCGACACTTTCAAACATTATCTTTTAGACATTAGTGAGAAAATAATGCTGTGTTTGTCTCTCATACAAGGAAGAATGTGTTTTCTAATTAAAGTACATTGAGAAAATAGCTGAGGTAAATAGTTCGAAATAAATTCTGAATTGAGGATATTTTTTCCTGTATGTGTGTGTATTGTGCGTGTGTGTTTTAACTGAAGTAAAATTGACGGCTTTGTCGTTTTCATACAGTGCTCACTAATGGATGATTGCTGTAGGCACCAACTCATTTTGATTAAATTCATTTGACTATAGAAGGCTAGAGCAATGAGAAAGTGCTTCTTCAGTTCCACCTGGAAGAACTTTAAGACAACATTTAACTTGAGCACAGTGACTTTTGCCTTCCTAGGGTTTGATGATCAAGCTGTGCCGTTGTTTTTTACAGCAGCTGACTAATAGATCTAGTTTGTCCAGAGCCCAGTTTACCATCTGATAATATGTTTAATGAGGCACATATTGAATTCTTTATGCCACATTAAGGCCAGTTCTATGCTAGTGCCACTTACTTTTAAGTAATTTATTAAATACAGTCACTGCATTTGTTCTACCTGCTTATTTTCACATTCTGACAAAGTAGGGTAGTATCTTAAATAATTTTCAGACTATACTGTTGTAAAATGACAGCAAAGTAAACAGTTCCTTTTTTGTGGTATTTATAGCATCGTATCACTTGCTTTGAACGGGAAGTCATAAATCATTTTTCCAGTGCTGACTTGTAGCGTTCATATGGAAATTTAATTTGATTTTACCTTATGTCTGCTGTTACTTGAGAAGACCAAGTGTTTAATTACAAAAATAACTGAAAAAAACTTTACAGAAGTATTAGGAAATTATATTCTTAAGGTAGTCTAGAACTAACCATATTACACACAGACTGATCTTTTCTTTTAAGCTAATATTTAGAGTACCAGATCATTTTGATTCAGTCCTGTGTAAGAATTTGGACTTCATTGTCTGTATGAATGATCTATAAACAGTAATACCTCTGTTCCATATCATAGGGTCAAGAGAAATATGGATTATTAAATGTAACAAAAATTACTGAAAATGGGAAGAAGGTTCGGTAAGTACACAGATCTTTAATGTTCTCACATGTTTCATCTGATTGATATAAATAAAAACTGAATATAATTATATTCTAGTAGAAGTGATTAACAGGTTCAAAGAATTTCAAATGTATTTTCTAATATGATGTATATAAGACTGTCAGGAAGTAGAGGAAAATTTTTCTTTGTCTTGACGTATTTCTAAAGGTAAGATTAAATTCAGAGGTGATAAGGCAGAGGATTCTGAGCAGGCATTAGCTTTATTAAAGTCTTTTTTCAATAAGTAATAAATGCATATGGCAAAATACAAACGTACACAAAACATGTAGTCAAAAGTCAGTCGCCAGCCATCAGTTTCCCTCCCCAGAGGTAACCAGTTATGTCTAGTGAGATGTACCGTCTTCCTCCAGAGGTAGAAAATAGATACATTTATATGTGCATAGATTAATTTTTTTTAACACAATCTTTTAACAGTTTATCTTGGAGATGGTGCTATTTCATTGCATGTACAGCTGGCACACAGTTGTTTTTTTTTTTTTTGCGGTACGCGGGCCTCCCTCTGTTGTGGCCTCTCCCGTTGCGGAGCACAGGCTCCGGACGTGCAGGCTCAGCGGCCATGGCTCACGGGCCCAGCCGCTCCGCGGCATGTGGGATCTTCCCGGACCGGGGCACGAACCCGTATCCCCTGCATCGGCAGGCGGACTCTCCACCACTGTGCCACCAGGGAAGTCCTGGCACATGGTTTTTAACTGCTGCATAGTTGTATGTTGTATGGCTGCATCATAGTTTATATAACTTATTTATTTGCAAGTATGTAAATATACCTGTCTATCGGTAGACATTTAGGATGTTTCCATTTTTTGCTATTACAAGCAGTATCTTGCACGGTTCATTTTGCAAGTATGTAGATATGCCTGTAGAACATATTTTATGAAAGTGGAATTGCTAGGCCATATGCAGTTGGTCATCTTCATACAATTCCAAATTGTGCCCTAAGGCCCTCAGTCAGTTTCAACCTCTGGAGCCTTGGATTTCTCCATGCCTTTGCCCATTCAGTATGTTGTCAAACTCTTTGATCTTTGCTAATAGAGAATTGAGAGAAAATGGTATTTTTATTTGCATTTCTTTTTAGTAGGGTAGAGTAGGGTAGGGTAGAGTACCACAAGCCATTTATATTTCTTTTTTGTTGTTGTCATTGAATTATCAGTTTATACCCTTTGTCTCTTTTTCTGTTGGGTTGTTGGGTTTTTTTTGGTTCATAAATTAAGGAAATTAACTCTCTGTAAGATAAATTGCATCTTCCCCAGTTTTAAAAAACTGCTGAAATGCTATGGTTTTATAGCCAAAGTCTGTTGTTTAAGAAAGAGTTTAAAATTTACATGTAGTTGAGTTTTTTAGATTTTCTTTAATTGAACTGTCTTTGTCAGATTTTGGTACTTGGAAGTTTTTCTTTTAAGTGCTTTGAAATAGCTTTACAAATACTGCAATTACCTGTTCCTGAAGCTGTTCCTTGGTAGAAGTCATGTGAATTGGATCTTTTTTTCTTTTCCGCCTTTTGGGCATATGTAATGCAGATAAGTCTTTGGCCACTGTCCCTGTTTTCATTTTTCCTGTGATAATTAGTTTTTTAGATTTTCTATTTATTTTGGAATATTTTTCCTAAGAATATCATCCATTTCATTATATTCAAATTTATTTATATAGAGCTGAGCACAATGGTGTTTTAATTTCCTGTATTTTAGTGTTTATCAAACATTTTGTTCTGAGGACCTCTTTAAACTCTTAAAAATTATTGGTTAGTGCAAAGAACTTTTGTCTGTATAGTTTATCTAGAATTATTTACTGTAAGAAATTAAAACTGAGAAATTTTAAGAATCTGTATTAACTCTTTTAAAACTAATAACCTGTTACATGTTAACATGAATAACATCTTTTATGAAGAAAACCCCCTGTATTTTCTCATGCAGAAAACTTCCATGAGAAGCGTGGCATTGTTTTATGTTTTCAGAAATCTTTACTATTTGGCTTAATGGAAGACACCTGGATTCTCATCTCTGCTTGCAGTCAGTCTGTTGTGACATACTATTTTGGTTGAAGTATATAAAGAAAATGCTCCTTTACATAGATAAAGTTGGAAAAGGGAGGAATATTTTAATAGCCTTCTCAGATAATTGTGCGTATTTTTCTGCTACACCAAAACGCCAAAAATGTTAGTTGCAATGAAGATTCTGAAAAACTATCCTTGAGCTTTCAGTACTCAAGTTACATTAAAATCCATGGGTCTGTGTTGCACTGTGAATGAATCTTTACCTATGCATAATTTTGTGGCATCTTGTAGGTCATTTGGAAAATACTGGTTTACTAAGTTTGCCGATTTTTCAAGTGTTGGCACATTTTATTTTTTAATATCAAAGAATCATAAATCAGTAATCTCATCATCAGAGTCACTAAGTTTTGGAATGTTGTCAGCCTCACAGTGACAGATGTGCCAAGTTTTCCAAAATTCTGCTTTCTGTTTGAAAGCTTTAATTTGTTATTGTGAACATATACTATCATTTATTTTCCTTGAAATGAAAGGCTCACTTCAGTTATTTTTGAGATAATGTCTACCTGCCAAGTAGTCAAGTCTAAATAATCAGTGTATCCATCAGTTGTTTGTTCAGGAAAAAATTGGTTCCATGAAAAAGGTATGACTAATTCTACCTGCAACTCAATATTTGGGTACTGTCATTCATTCAGTATCCAAATATTCAATATTTGTTCTGAGATATACAGTCTACATTTTTTTTGATTTTGAAAATTAAACTCAAAAAGTTTATTTAAAGTGAAAATACATATATGTATATTTTTAAAGTGGGAATATATTTTAGCATTTTTCAGCGTAGAGAAGTTAGATATTATCCAAAGAAATATAAGATTGAATATAAAATAAATTTACCAATGAAAATAAATCCTTCCAAAATATCTTGAGATCCACACAAAACAAAATAATAAAATAAAATGAAAATATAATAAAATGATGACAGAACAGGTACCAAACATATGTGTCATATCAGTATAAATAAATGTAAATGCACTATATTCATCCATTGAAAGAAAAAGGTGCTCAGACTGAAACACAAAGCAAAACCCAATTCAGTATTACATACAAAAGAGACATCTGAAAAATGATTCAGAAAAGTTAAAACAAATAAAAAGGCATATCAAAGGCATAAAAAGTAAAGCAGGAATAGGGATCTTAATAGCAGACAGGTTCAACTCAGGGGGAAGGCACTAAGCATCTTTAAAACGATAAAGCACTGTGGATCAATCCACAGTGAAGATCTCATCATTAGAAATAGCCATTCAGTGAGTAAGTAGTGTTAATGACCATAAGCAAAACAACAGGAAATAAAAGGAAAAATAGAGATTCAGTAGGAGTAAACTTTATTTCACTTTTCAAGTTCAAGTGGACATAAAAAGTCGTAAAATAATCAAGTAGGTCTAATTGGTAGATACTAAATTCTACATTCTGAATATGGAGAATAAACCTTCTTTTGAGTGCCTATAAAGTTTTCACAAAACTGGACATATGTTTGGCTGTAAGGCAAGCCTTAATAAATTCCTGTGGAAGATACATTTGACGTTCATTTTAGCATGCCAGCAATTAAATTGCCTTATAACGTAAACACTGGTTACCTCTGGAGAGGCGGTTTAAGGAGAAGAAATGGGGCCTTTTTCTGTATACATTTCTACATTCAGAGTTTTGATATAGTACGTGTGTTGATTTTGTAATTTAGGCAAGATTTTTTAAAAGCCTCATTTTCGTAATAGTATCCTTACTTATCAACCAGCATGTAATTTATATGATCTACCGCTTACCTGTTATAGCCTTATTAAGGGAAGGAAGATAACTAAGAGATATAAAACAATCTGTATCTACAGAGAATTAGGTAAGATGAGCATGTTTGTCGAATTTTTAATTGTGAATAAGAATTCTTGCCAAAGGCAGTGTTCAGTTCATGTGACTCTAAATTAGTGCCCTTGATCACAAATGTGCTCTATTACCCCCATGTGCACACAGTTAGGTGTGTAGTTATTCTGATAACGTACATCTCTCATTGACTTCATTTGTTTTGGGGCCATAAAATGATTGTAATTTCCATTAGAATTATATCCCCAATAAAAACAATTAGAATGTCAGTAAATTGTGGACAACATTGATATCAGCTAAGTAGGTTTTAAGTTTTTAAATTTGGTGGGAAAAACTGGATATGGAGCTTTACTTGGCCATCTTTATCATTACAGAAAGAACTGGTTGTCTTCTTGGGCCGTGTTGCAGGGTTCATCTTTACTGTTTACCAAAACTCAAGGAAGTAGCACAAGTTGGGTAAGTATTTCTTTTCTTTGGAGGCTTTCTACATTTAAATTATGTGGCTGGTGTTGCACCTGAACTTCACGAAGTATTCCAGAGTCCTCCTAGCTACCGCTAGCTTGCAAATAAGAGTAAATGAGGTTTTCTTAGTTAAAGATGCATTTTGACTCACAAGAGAAAGAAAAGGGCTACTTAGAAAAGTCTGACTCATATTGTTAAAACCAACCGATTATATTTTATGCATTGAACTGAAAGGTGGCCTTACTACTTGGGCGTTAGAGAACAGATATATTTCTTGGTCTGTTTTCAGGATGCCAAAGCTTTCCTGTGTCTGTGACTTGGCTCTTTCAGATATTTAGTCAGAAAATAAGCAGTCATGTGACAAGCCCCACCTTGAATTGTGATCTGACCCTTAGTTACTAGTCAGGTTTCCATGTCTATATATGATATCAGCCAGCTTTGAGAAGAAAAAGAAATGTCACCATTACTTGTGGGACTTTGAAGCTTTTCGTATATTTATTTGAGTGTTTACTATCGTTACTCCTTGGTTATTTGTAATACAAATACCAAAAATTATAATTTGTGACATATCATAATAGCTAACATTTTTTGAATGCTGAAAATGTATTAGGTACTGTTCTAAGTGTAGAGGATGGTATATATATTATCCTCTTAACTCTGGGAGAGTACTGTTTATCATTCCCTCTCCACCTGTTGGAGATGAGAAAATGAAGTATAAAACAGTTCAGTGCCTCGCTCAAGGTCTTACAGCTACTAAGCAACAGATCTGGGTACCATTTTGGCTCCAGAGTCCATGCTCTGGGTATTTCCAAAAAGGTTTTAAAATGAAATTAATCTAATGTTTCTAGTCTGCTTTATATCCTGCCTTAACCAGTATTTCTTACAATTACGGAGTTGATTTAAAATTAACAGGACCTATTGACTTTACGTTTGATAAAAGAGAAATCCATTTGTAAAATTCAAGCAAATTTTAGTCATCTACATTTACAGTGCAACATGTAACATTGTTCTGAGCCAGGAGTGCCACAGAGCATATTAGTCCTCAAATACTCTGATATGGCAACCCCAAAAATCTGCTGGATTGAGCACGAATATGAACTTTCTGGAATGTTTCTTCTCTTTTGCTTCACTGATGCTTTGATTTGCTCTCTGGTCAGCCAGTACAATGGAACTGACCTGTGATATGCTTTCCACATTAAAAGATTGAAATTTTTGTTTGACTTGTCTTAAAGTAAATTGATAATTATTTCTCCTTTTTCCCCTGAGGTGAAGCATATGGTACTTTTTTTGTTTATATTAATGCATTTCTAGAAGAAGATGCAGTTATTTCTTCTTCCTACTCGTGGCTCAACTTTTATTTGAAACTGAGTGAAGTGAATGAAAGAAAAGGAATGGAGAAGCAATTAGAGATTAAAATAATTAAAAAGTTCCTGAAGAAAGCTGGATAATGGTCGTTTATTTGATAATTACTGACCCCTAAAGATTGAAGGCTGTGGTATATACAGATAAAGCAAGTACATAGATCATTGTGGTAAGTGAGGCATCATTGAGGTAGGCAGATATATATGTGATTTAAAGAAAATGAAATTAAAAAAAAAATTTGAAGATGTTAAGTGAATACCCTGGCACAGAATCATTAGTACAGGCTGGTTGCATTTTATGAAGGTCTCTTGAGGACCTTACATAATTCAGAACTCATAATTAAAACTAATGCCGACAGAGGGTGTGGGGTATTTCTGTTTATCAGCTAAAGTTGTGTTATTGCATTACCATGTGGTAATAGCAGAAGCGTAGCTTACAATTCACTGAGCTAGCCAATTTTGAAATTGGAGAATTCTTAATGGAGTTTTAACTTTAGAGATTCACTCTTTGAATTTTTGCCTTAAATGAAATTTTATTAATATGTTGTTAATAATACAGTACATTATGGTAATCATTTCAGGTTGGTATAATTAAATAAAATATAGTCACACGGTGTTTTATAGTCTTAAAAACTAAACAGATATGATAAAATGCTGGGTTATACAGTCAATTCTTAATTTTTATTTTATGGCTAATTAAAAAATCTCAAACTGCCTTGCTTTTTCTTCCCATATGTAGCACATATTAAGGGAACGAAAACTAATTTAAGTGGCCTAAGTAAAAGCTAGTAAGATTATTCAAATAAAAAGTGTGTAAGTATGTGTAATATATTTTGGCATATACAACACTCATGAATATTAAAAACTGATGAAATATGCAAGATGCTTCTTAATTAACTCTGTAATTAGGATTGTTCAAAAAGGGTTTGAAAGAATCTTAGCTTTGTTTCCCTGCTCGGTCACCAGCTAGATCTTTCGTAGGTAAAATGTTATCCTGTTTATACAGTGAAATCACACCTAACCTGAGGCTAACACATAAGCCCAAAAGACAAAAATCACTTGTAGTGAAAATTTCCCTTGAGTGTCTCTCGGGAAGATGCTGTGAGAAGTCAGTCTCTCACAGAGCCAGTGTTTTCCTTTGATGTTAGAAGAGATTGCGTTTCCTTCATTTGGGTTCAGATGGTTTGTTCTGGGGCCATGCTGGAGAAGTATGGTTCTTTACAGATTAGTTTCACACTTGGTGCAAAAACCTACATCGAGATCCACTGGAAGAAATAGCCAGTTCAAATCTTACATCTACTCCGGGGCATATACTCATCGATGGGTTGCTGAGCAAAACCATCCATACCGTTTGAAGCTCTGCTTTTAGAAAACCATTCATGCTTTTTGTTTATTTTTGGTTTCATGAGTAGTAAAAACTGAGTAAATGAAATGTGCATATGCCACACACAGCTCCACTGTAAGATAATTTTACACCAATGCTGAATCATCCAGAATCCAGCGAGCCTTTCCTTCTCCTCGGGATAGGTAGACGTCACTTGTTTTCCAGAAAATATTAGTTATCTCCCGGGTTGTTATATCAGTAACTTAAATTATACTTTCCCTTTTCTTACTTCCTTCACCTCATTTGTTCAGCAGACATAAAAGCCTGCTCTGTTCTGGGCCTGGTGTTAGACTTGGGGGTTCAGAAGTGAGTAATGTGACCCCCGTCTTCAGAGCTTACACTGTAACAGGGGGACCAGCACATGCACAGTCACAAGACCACACGACATACACTCTGTTCCTTGAAGATTTAAATACTCATATTCCTTGAGTATTTCAAAAGTCACCCCACAGATACTGGTAGTTGTTCACATTCATTTATACGATGCTTTCAAATTTCTAAAAATAGTGGCTTCTTTGGACCAGATAATACTTTGTTGTGGGGACTGTCTTATGCATTGGGGGGTTCAGCAGGTAACAGCAGTACCCCACCTCCAACTGAAAGCGTCTCCAGACATGGCCAGATGTCCCCAAGTGGCAGAATCGCCTCTGGTTGAGATCCACTGTCCTAGAGGAAGGGGAGGGCAAGCTGGGTGGCAGGGCCTCTCCCAAGAGAGGACGCAGACAGAGACCAGAGGACAAGGCCCGCAGGCCATAGGAGGGACTCAGAGACTCCTCTCCATTCCCCCAAGGCTTCCACTGTGAGTATACGGGAGAACAAGTTAGCTTAAAGTAAGTTGTATAAAGCATTCATCTTAAAAATAAAACATGAATTTATAGAATGAATTCAGAAGTCAGAAAATACTCTGAGATAAATTCTAGGGCCTTTGAAAAATATTTTGGAGATGCAGCTTGGCCTGTGTTACCTGCTTACAGAGTCCTGCTTTTGGCCTCTCTGGTTCCGTTACGGTTTTCTCCTGTATGTCATTTTGCCGTTGTGCACTGTAATGACATCGTCATTTTCTTCCCTTTTCCCATCAAGTCATTCTGCCGGCAGGGCTCAGTCTCTGAGCTCCTGCTCTCGCTGCTTTCTTCTTGGACAGACTCTGTCAGCCGCCGGCCTGCTGTCGCATATGTAAAATCTGCTCCTGTGTCCGCTGTCACTGTATGTGTTCTTGTTGCATGTCCTTTGCCACGGTAGTTCTGTTTTCTTTGCCATGAATGCATTGGAGCGATGATTACAGTAGAGAAAAGCAGGACTAGATTTTGAGAAATAATGGATAACAAACCCCAAATTTTGCCAACCACATTGAAGCATTTTTATAGCATTCCATGTCATGTGATTGTATTGATATTTGTATTTGGTTGCTATAACTTATTTGGTTGGCTACTTATATCTTACCTTATAGCTAACTATCTACAGAGCATGTCATGATGACAAGTTAAGTTGATTTCTATCATTTTGTTAAATGTGTCCATTTAAGTTTTGTGACTTTTGAGATATATCAAATTTGCTCAGAAAGTTATCTGTGCCCATCATAGCTTTATGATTCATTACATGTCTTTTGAATGACAAAAGGTACTAAGGAAGGCAAAGGCTTTGTAGAATTGTTGAAATTTTTGTTGTGAATTTTATTATGATACCACTAATAAAACTCCATGAAATACCCTAAATTTTGTTTTAATTCCACTAATAAATTCCATGTAATATCCTAAGTTTTGTTTAGTTATAACAAGTATATTATTTAAGTCCACACTGAAAAGATGAAGTAAACGGGAACAGATGAATTCAAACCATTTATTAACTGTGAAACTACGAAGTAGTCATTAATGTTATGAATAGCGGTAAGTTTTCACAAGATTGGGGGGTAGGATCCATTTCCAATAACAAACATGATTTGAAAATATTTTAGCAAATGAAATTTCCTGTAACAAATCTTTATGACCTTAAAGATTACAATTCATCGGCCCTTAAAGATTTTAAAACCCCCAAACCCTACACTAACATAGGAATGCTATTTTCTATTCTCAGTTAACAGACTAAACAGAAATTTAAGTTATGATGGCAAGATACAGAGTAGGTCTGTATTTAACATAAATTTTCTGATATTTTCTAATCTTTTCCTTATCTGGTGAACAAAATATAATAGCTAAGTGCTGCTTCTTCTCAACCCGCCCGTGTCAGCTGTTTTCCTCTTCTGTTCGTGGTTCCTCATTAAATTGCTGAGGCTTCAGAGCACCTGGCTCTAGTTTTTATTTCTAACAAGGGCTGAATAGAAGAACATGGGGCTTAGGGTTTTGTTTTTACAAGTTATTGTTACTTGTTGACAACATAAATAGTTGATAAGAAAATAACCCTTGAAAGCACAAAATCAGGTTTAGAGAATATTTATTAGGTGGAAAAGAACTTGTTTTTCTGCCAGATATTATTTATATGTATATAAGAATATTGCCTTTTGAACACATCGTTTTACCTAGTCATAGATAGTTTAGAATAAATTCCCAAAAATAGAATTGCTAAGCCAGAGGATACATGTGTTTATAAATTTGTAAATATAGTATTAGCAGTTTTTCTTCTCTAGGAGTTCCAATCTATATCCTACTTGCAAATGAGGGCCTGTTACTCTGTAGCCTCACCAATGCAGTTTTTCATCGAACTTTTTTTGTTGTTTTTGCACTAATGGGTGAAAAAAGATTTTACTATGGCTTTATTTTGTATTTTTCTTATAATGATGGAGGTTGAGCCATTCTGTTTCCTTTTCTATGAACTATATATAATCATGTCTTACATTTTTCAATTTCAGTTTAAAGTAGGAATGGTTATTTTATAATACAAAAAGAGAAGAGGAATTTGAGGTGACCACCTTTTTGATTTATTGTTCACAATATAAAATTGGCCTTATTCTTTTCGGATACACACATGTACGTGAATATAACATAAAGGTTTTTCCTTTTTTCTAAAACGAAGTTTGGGAGTAATCAGTCCAAACCAGAGTTCACGGTGGACCTTAAGGGGGCAACGATTGAGATGGCTTCAAAGGATAAATCCAGCAAAAAGAATGTATTTGAGGTAATAAATTATTCTCTAAGTATAATCTACATTCTCAACCATAGTAACTTCATGTTCTGTTTTGAGTTATTTCGGGAAATGGTCTTTCAGTGTGACTAGTTAAGGCAAAGTTAGTCATTAAGTTAGTTTGTATCATAATTTAAGGAAAAAAGCTGGTGTAAAGATCTGGCTTCATTTGCATAAGTCATTGGCTCTCAGACGATGTATTACAAGCCTTTGTTCCACAAGTCGTGCCTTTCCCCAGCAACAACAGAAGGGTGTGGTTCCCTTTGCCTACCAAATCTAATATGAAAAAAAAACACATGAAAACCTTCCTATTTGTCATTAAAAGCCCTCCACAGTAATACATGATCCTCTATCAGTTACTTACTGCTGCCTAGCAGACCATCCCCAAACTTAGTAGCCTGAGGAGAGAACCGTTTTGCTTGTTTGGTTTGGCCTGTGCGGAGCTGAACGTTTCTGATCCCAGCCGGGACCCGTCACCGGCTTGAGTCATCCAGGGGCTTGACGGGGGCTGGACGGTCGAGCCCCGCCTCCGGGTTGGTGCCAGCTGTTGGCTGGGCTCCTGCTCACCATCTCTCCGCCTCGAGGAGGTGACCCTAGGCTTCTTCACGTGTCAGCGTTCCAGGGGGGCCAGAGTGGGAGCCGCAGGGCTTCTTGGGGGCCGGAGTAAGAGTCAAACAGCAGCGTGTTCTGTGGCGCACAACAGGCCGCGGGGCTGCCGAGGATTCACGCGCGCCCCCCCCCCCCCCGCAGGTGGAGGGGCGGAAGCAGGGCACAGGGCTGCGTATGCAGAGAGCACAGGGTGCTCGGACCGTCTTTGCAAAGAATCTCTCCTGTCTCAGGTCTTTCCTACTTGTCGTCTAGGCAGATTAGAATAGTTGATATTTCCCAAGTGGAACCCGGGTTTTCCTGTCTTGATGGTTTTCACTCCCGATGAATCTGCCTTTAATACCAACAGCTGCTAGTCTCTCCTTGTCAAATGTTCCCTTTCTTCCAAGACCCACAAGAAACATTACCACAGCACAGATGCTGCTGCTTTATGCTTTTAACATAGCACTTGTTCTCATGTACCTGGAGCTTTCATCATCTGTAAATTATTCCCCCGCTAGATTATTAAAAAAATTTTCTTTTCAAGCAAAGAGACTGCATGTTTTTACTTATTTTTACAAAGTGAGAACCTCTAACAGAGTATCTTGGCCCACTCTCTAGAAGAAATGCAGGAAAGGAAGTCACTGTTACCTGAGGTAGCCTTGTCTCGTTCCAGAATGAAGAAGGTCCCGTGGTCAAATAAATTTGGGAAATAGTATATATTTTATTCCTCTGTTAGGGAGTCACGGTGCACCCTGGAATAGCAAAACTCTGAGAAGTCTTGAAGGATAGAGTCTTGTTTAGCTCTTTTCAATCCAGCATTTCCCAAATTAACATCACATAATGAGTTCTTATTTTTTTGAGGAGTGCCTTTTAAAACATTACTTCAGGAGCTGTTTGAGGACTATATCTCAGAATGTTGTTTGGGAAACATTGCCATATGTTCCTCTAGGAAAAAAGAAAATCAGACACTTACCAAACAGAAAATAGAAGGAATGATTTCTATAAATACCTCAAAATTCTTCCTCAGTCAGGTGTGAGAAACTTTGAACCCAGGAGATCACACATAAATGGGTTATTGCGTTCATATAGAATCATATATAGTGTCCTTACTTTAGTTAGTTCATGATTTGACAATTTAATGATGTTTCTGTCCAGAAGGGTTGTGATGTTTATTGTCTGTGCCCTCTCTTTGTGCCAAGTCATTGTAATTTCCTATTAAATAGTCAATATTGAAAGTCTAACTCTCGTATATTCTCTTTCTATATATATTTTTTTAACCAGAGAGAGAAATTCTCAAATTTATGTTAAAATATTATAGATTTTATTTCTTAACAAATTATGTTTCAATTCTCATTTAAAATGCACAGCGTAGATACTTGAACTTATTTTTTAATGATAAAGTATTCTAGATTGCAGCAAGTTTTATGTTGTTTGTGTGACGGAGTTTGGGATCCTAAATTATTAGATTTTCATTGAGAATTTACTGTGAGAAAAATGTCATGTTTTGTAAAATTATCCAGCTGGTATTCTTTTATACGAAAATAAAAGATAATTCCATCACTGTGGAGTACTGTAACCTTTCCACTATTAATATAATATATGGCATCCAATCTTCCGGTGGTTTTGTAGACTTTGAATTAAATGTATTTATTTACTTCATTGAAAGCACTAACCATACTTTTTTTTTCTCTTTCCTTCTTATCTCTAAAGCTGAAAACCCGTCAAGGAACAGAACTGCTGATTCAGTCTGATAATGACGTTGTTATCAATGAGTGGTTTAAAGTTCTTAGTAGCACTATCAGTAATCAGGTATGTGTTTGACTCAGGTAAATTTTTTTAGCTTTAGAGCTGTTTTTCTTGTTTGTTTGTTTTTTTTTTTTGGCTTTCTAACTGGTTATTATATATCTAGTTTCCAATTTATATTTGAAAAAATACTTTTTAAAAATACATATTTTGACAGAGGTAGGAAAGATAGTGATTAGTTTAGCAGTTCCCAGGGGCTGATGAGTGATTTAACATAGGATTTTGCCACCAGTAGATTCCACATAACTTTCACATGAGGCACTGGTTCAAAAAGAAAATAGCTCAGGAGGTAGGGACAGTGTAACTGTGCCTAGTACGTAGTATTTATTCATGGAGCGAATGCTTTGGAAATCATCCTATTTGGTGGAAGCAGGTCCTGAGCAAAATGGTGAGATGCGTGAAGCTGTCGTCTTGTCATTTGTACTTTTTCTCTCCTAGTGACCTTTCTACTCAGAGTACCCTCACGTTCCTGGAAAATGTCTTCTCATGTGTATTACAATGAAAAAGAACCTCGCTTTTATATTCTGAAGCTGTGTTTGTAAGAGCAGTAATAAACAACTAGAAGCTGTACTTTCTTAGACTGTACTCTTACCCCCTCACCATATGGGGACATGGTTCCTGATTAAGGATCATGTATCAGTGACAGAAGTGAAATGAAAGTGAATACTTACGGGAGTATGTAATACAGGTTTTAAACTAAATGGAGACAAAAAAATTGGGGAATCACTGGCTTTAGTAGAGATGGAGACGTCTTTCAGAGACTTTATAGGTGATGCTTCATTATTAATAAGGTTTGTGATTGTATCAAGGTGTTCTCCTTCTGTGGGTCTCAGTTTTTCTACTTAAAAAAAGAGAGAGGGCTTCCCTGGTGGCGCGGTGGTTGAGAGTCCGCCTGCCGATGCAGAGGACGCGGGTTCGTGCCCCGGTCCGGGAAAATCCCACATGCCGCGGAGCGGCTGGGCCCGTGAGCCATGGCTGCTGGGCCTGCGCGTCCGGAGCCTGTGCTGCGCAACGGGAGAGGCCACAACGGTGAGAGGCCCGCGTACAGCCAAAAGAAAAAAAAAAAAAAGAAAAATTTTATTTTATAAAAATAAAAAAATTTTTAAAAAGCTCTCTGCATGTTCCTTTCTATGGGCTTCCCTGGTGGCGCGGTGGTTGAGAGTCCGCCTGCCTCTGTGGGTCTCAGTTTTTCTACTTAAAAAAAAAAGAGAGAGATTGCACTGGATTGTCTCCAAGTATCCTTTTAAGCTCCAAAATTTTATGATTCACCCAGTTCAAATCACCCAGATTTGGAATCTGAGCATTCTCTAACTCTTCCGCCTCCAGCTCTTACCTCTTCTAGCAAATTATTTACCAATCTAGATGAGAGTTCTTCCTTTGCAGTTTGTAATACTGTGTGGTATTTCTGAACCTTGTCCCTTTCTTTCCATTTATTCCTGAAACCACGGACAGGCCTTTAAATGTTGATATTAAGAGTAACCTCCTAAACAGTTTTCCTTATTTCATCTCATCCCCCACCAATGCCTTGTTAATGCCACTACGGTATGGAACTTCCTAGTGTCACTTTTATAATATCCTCCCCTGCACAGAAGCCTTACGTGACTCCTATTAGAATTCAACAACCTGAGCCCAATCTGTCTTTTCAAATGTACCTTCTACTCTACCCAGTACGGGCTGGCAGGTCTAGTCACTGTAATGTGCTCACTACCCCTTGAAAGCAAGGGTGGCTGCGTCCATCTCACACACATGTGAGTGCCTTACGCACTGGGGTATAGCAGCGTGCAACCGGATGCTGCACCTTTATGCATGGAGCTTACGATCAAAGGATTAAGAGTAACGATTAAGATTATGATTACTGAGGACAGACAACTGAACAGTTAATATAATGAACATATAAAAACTCTGATTAAGTAGGGGCTAATCTAGTGTAGGGATCAAGGGAGGCCTTGCAGAGAAAGTGGCTTTTTAAATTAAGGCCTAAGGGTTCAGGGAATAAGCCAACTGAAAAGAGGGGAACATATAATTGACTCTAAAAATTTTAAATGTGTACTGTTTACAAAGTGACAAAAGATACTGAGGGCAAAGAGATGGGCAAGATTACAAAACTTTATTAAGAGACATTGACAGAAACTTAAATGAGAAGTATATCATGTTCATGGATTAAAAGATTCAATTATGTAAAGATATAATATTCTTCCAAATGACTTATACATTTGTAGGTTTGAGATTTTTGAATCTCATTCAAAATCCCAGTAGGTTTTCTGGTGGAACTTGACAAACGTATTCTAAAATTCATATCGAAATGCAAAGGGCTAAGACTATGCAAGACACCTTTGAAGAAGACTTGCTGTAGCATATGGCAGGACATTATAAAGCTGTGTATCCATAATGGGATAGATATATAGACCTGTGGAACAGAATAAAGAGCCTGGAGACAGACCTTATAAAGCTGTGTGTCCATAATGGGAGAGATATATAGACCTGTGGAACAGAATAAAGAGCCTGGAGACAGACCCACGGTACCTTTGGACACTCTGTGCCAGGTAGAGCATGTGCTGGGTCAGCTGGATGTCCGAGAAGAATTGGAGCCTTTCCTTACGCTGTGCACAAAAATAAACTCTGGGTGGAGAAAGGACCTCAGAGTAAAAGGCAGAGCGGTGTTTTTCGCTTTGAGAATTCAGCCTGCTTTTTAACTTGTAAAAGTGACCGTAGTTAGGCTGTAAATGAGTTCTAGGATTTCTTTCAGTTCCTGCTATCCGTAGATCTGTGAGTAATGAGTAATGTCAATTAACTGTTGACACGAAGTGCAGTTTTAGAAGGTGGTTGGTGTGAAGCAGTTAAGGTACCTTTGCTCTTACCTTTATCTGTCCTGTTATCACCAATGTACCATCATCCTGTTCTGTCACCACAGATTATAGCCCAGCCTTTTCACTGTTATTACTTGGCACTTGATCAAAATGAGGCAAGATAGCATCACCATCAGTACAAGCGCATTATCCTTGTGAATTATCAGTAATTTCCTCTTTATCGAAATTCAGTTAATGCCATCAATGGGGGTGGGGGGAAGAGTATTTTTAAAGATTTATCAGATATCTAAATCATATCTCCTATGTACTAATTGGTTCCCTAAAATCATTTGGAAGAGTTGATTACTGATCATTCTGAGAATTACATCTAAAGTAATAGCAAAAGTAATATGTGTTTGGAAAATCTCTAACCAACAGATGGTAGAACCCGATGAAGCGATTGAGGAGGATATACCAGATTCACCAGGAATAGAAAAGCACGATAAAGAAAAGGACCATAAGGATCTGAAGAAATTGCGCTGTAAGTTTTCTTTCCCTGTGTTGCTAGTGGTTTGAGTGAGCTTATTCTCTTAGCAAAGGTTTAGAGTAAATATATAAAAGCTGAGTGGACTCTCCAGTGTTACAAGACTTCTAAGATTCAGGAGTTGCAGTCTCAGCGGTTCAGTGTTCTCTCTCCTCGCTAACTCATCATCATTTTTCAGCCTAATCGTATTTACCCCGATGGCATCATATTAATTTTAAGATATTATGATACCCTTTCAAGAGAAACAAAGTGCGCACAACGGAATGTGCTTATGTTGAGGTCTCTAGGAAGCTGAACTTTATTGATTGGAAAATATATAATTACTGTTTAAGAGTCTAGATAGACTTAGACATTAAGAAGTCAGAAGTCACGGGATATGTACCATAGTTCCCTATTGGATGCCAGGCAGCCGCCTCTAGACGGGGATATGTCTGTGCATTTAATCTCCAGACCACACGTTATGTGTACAGGACCAGAGAAACGCCAGCAGTTGTAAGGATTTCATTTTCTTTCCTTTTTTTTTTTGGCCACTCCACGCTGCACGCGGGATCTTAGATGGAACCCGTGCCCCCTGCAGTGGAAGCACGGAGTCCTAACCACGGGACCGCCAGGGAATTCCCGAGGATTGCATTTTCTAACACAGGCCTCTTGTGAATTATGTGCTTTAAATAGGCCATTACCCGTGACTTGAACCTGCTTAAATCTATTTTAACAAATCCACATTTAACTGAGAAATTTTTGGTCTTCACATTAACTGAATGATTAGAAAATCAGTTCTCCTTTTTTTCTCCCACATTCTTATGAAGTTTAGGCCTATTACCGACACTGTCACTGTATAATAGTGTAAACCACGAAACTTTTATTGTTTTAATTCTTTACTAATATATTGTTTGTGCTCTCAACTTTCTTCAAATATGGTTATTTTCAAGAAATTTACTTTCTGAATTTTTATTATTGTAACCCAAAGAGAAATCAGGTCTGCGGGCAATGTGGAAATCCAGGTGGTCCCATCCTTAGCTCGGAGTAGAGATAATTATGTTGAGTCTTAGCCTGAAGTACAAATAATTGTGATGGATATGTATACATATCTATCCCCTGACTCCTAGTTCAGTGAGGATGGGGAAGGGTAGGGGTTTTTTTTATGTTTTATGGTTGGTTACTTTATTTTTTGCTGGTCATTTTACCGTCTAAACCTGATGGAGAGTCCAAGACTATATCATTTGTGAAATAATCAATATAAATTAGAATGACTTACAAATGTCTTGGCACATATACTAAAGAAGGCACAGTTTGCGGTCAGTGTTTAGTGATAAAAATGAAGTGTTTCACTTGGTTTGTCACTTTGAAATTGTGTTAGTTTTTGATTCTTCATGTGTTACTCTTAAACTGTATTAAAGTTAGAAAAACTGAATTTATATACTGTGATTTTTTATATATGAGATTAATATGTTTTGAGTACTAGGTGGAAAAACTTTCATCAAAAAAGTCTTTATTTTATAAAATGCTTAATATCTATCTGTCTTAAGCCACGAAAGTATCTAGCATAGATTCTTCAGAACAGAAAAAAACCAAGAAAAACTTAAAGAAATTTCTTACACGACGCCCCACTTTGCAAGCTGTTCGTGAAAAAGGTTATATTAAAGGTAGGTAGAAGTGATGTTTATAATAATGAACTTTGGCCCAAATCGGAAATAAGACATTTTACATTAAAAGCTGAAAATTTTCCAAACAGTAAAAACGTCTCATTCTTTATTCATAAAGTTATCAGGTTCAGTGTTTAAAATACATTTGAGTAATTAAAATTGATTTTTTAATGCACATGAAGAGTTTATTGTAACTAAAGCATCGAACAGACATGAATACCAAATTAGCTTTTTAGAAACCCTGTACCAGGGGCGCTACATGGATGTGATGGGATGGCGTGGCAGATTTTCAGAATGACAGATTTTTAGTTTTGAGATGCACAGATCAGAAGAAATTTCAAATAATCACTAGCTGTAGAAAGAAAGAAAAAATAATGCACAATTTTATTCTTGATTGTTTGCCTTCAGTTCTCATTTAAGGTAATTTTAAAATTAGGATAAAGTGTTTTTTTCTAACTAATTTTTACATTTTATTTTCATGTATAAGAACCATAATGGACTAACAGAATTTTTTCTTAATAGGAAAGTATTCTTTAAAATCACATATACTTGTATATACCTTTAGTTTTTACAAGCATGTTTAATTCCAAAGATAAAATTTTCTAACACATGACTCAAAACAGAGACATTTGTTCATAATAAAAATATAGGAAAAGGTAACATAATTTATACCCATATATATTAGAGCTGTCTTTTATTATGAAATTTCTAACAAAGACCATTGCAGAAACATCTGTTATGCAAAGCATCTAGATTAAAATACACAAATGAGTTTCATTAAAAAGCTATTTAAAACTTCTAGGAAGAGTTCAGCTAGTTAAGTGATTCAAATTAGCAACCTTAAAGAGTTAAGGGTAAACAGGTACCCCCAGATAATGCACGTGAATTTAGCATATTAAGCTTAGAACCTTAAAAAAAAGCCTGACAAATACTGTATTTTATTTGTTTTCCTGACTATTTAGCACTAATGTGGAATTTCAAAACTGTTGGGTTGAAAGATTACTAGAGCGGACTTTGATATATTTTGTGAAATCAAATGTTGGCACACGATGGGCATGTGTGTTTTTTAAAAAATTTAATTTAATTTATTTTTTTATACAGCAGGTTCTTATTAGTTATCCATTTTATACATATTAGTGTATGTATGTCAATCCCAATCTGATGGGCATGTTTTAATAGTTTAAAAAATATTTGAGTATATGCTAAGTGGTGGACTTGAGCCTCAGTGCTGGGAATGCCTATTGGCTTTCAAGAATTAGAGGGTCCCTGCCCTCATGAAACTTCTGTAAAGATGAGAGACAGACAAGGTAATTTAGAATAATGGTGACTTAACGTGAAGAATCTGACATAGTGATAAAATAGAGAGTAACTGGAATTGGGCTGCCTTAGGATGGTCAGAGGGTTCTTAAAAGGAGGTGACATTTTAGCTGAGACCAGGAGTGATGAGAAGGAGCTCCGTTTGGGGGAAGATTGATCTCTGCACAGGAGGAGAAGGTAAGAAGGGAGCCAGGCAGGAATGAAGGAGGGTGTTCTTGGAGCTTGGAGTCGGAAGAGGTAGGCGAGTGTGGATCAGACAGGCGTGCGTTGTGGTGAAAGTGTCTGCATGCAGGGGTATCTTCTGTTGCACTGTGAATCATTTAGCCATTTTGTGAACTAAAGTTTAGCAAGGTGACTCATTTCTTGAAATCTCTTTCAGATCAGGTGTTTGGAGCCAATCTTGCTAATCTGTGTCAGAGAGAGAATGGCACAGTGCCAAAATTTGTGAAATTGTGCATTGAACATGTTGAACAATATGGTAAGAAAATGAATTTTTTTTTAAAGTTAAGCACACCACCCATTGTTTTGCCATCAAAATCCCTAGGATTTTTATGATTTTGAGTGTTGCAACCAAAAGTTCTTTATAGTCATAAGTTGTCAAGAAAGGCATCTTTTTTGCAAAAACTTATTTTTTTTGTATTGTTTCAAATTAAGACCTTTGCAGTCATCTATTGCATGTTCAGTACTTAGGGTTGATTCAGCATATGGTATTCCTTGAAGCCATGGGGAGTTGGCATTTGCTTAAAATGGACGTGGTGATTGTGAAACTGTGTTTATTAAGAAGTGATCCAGCAGTGTAAGAGACAGGAGGAGATGGTGTTTACTTACTAAGGGGAAGTTTCTTCTGTTTATAATAAAAATGAGATGACATTCCCAAACTGCTAAATCAACTCTAAAGGTATGCAAATAGACAAATCCTCTTTATGTCATTTCCTGTACTTCTGAAGACTTAAACTAATTTCTGTTTTGGTTAATTTTCACATGTTTATAATATTTATTTGTTTATTTATTTTTGGCTGTGTTGGGTCTTCGTTTCTGTGTGTGGGCTTCCTCTAGTTGCGGCGAGCGGGCCTCTCACTGTCGCGGCCTCTTTTGCTGTGGAGCACAGGCTCCAGACGCGCAGGCTCAGTAGTTGTGGCTCACGGGCCCAGTTGCTCCGCGGCGTGTGGGATCTTCCCAGACCAGAGCTCGAACCCATCCCCTGCATTGGCAGGCAGATTCTCAACCACTGCGCCACCAGGGAAGCCCCATGTTTATAATATTTATACTAGCTTTTAAAATAACAGTATCTTGACTGCAGTCCCATTATATCAGTATAGCATCAAAAATACCTTGTGTAATTAAAATATTTGCATAAAATGTAATTTCTGCTAGTCACAGATCTCTGACTCTCAGCCTGACAGTAGAGATGCCATATGCTACTTGGCTTTACTAGAAGTTAAATGAGTAGCACATTAGATGATGTTAAGTGTGTGCATCAATATCATTTACTGAATATGTGAATCTTTGGACTTCATTGTGTGAATTTCAAATGATTCTGTTTCACATATAAAAGAAATTAATAACTGTATCAAATTATCAGTTGTTATAGAACCATTATTTTAGTTGCTGGCTTGTATTAAGTTTATTTATTACAGGCGCTTAATATGACAAGCACTTTGATTCAGAGAGCACCTTAATAGGTACATTTACATTCTCAGATGACACGCCAGGAAACGGGTGGGCTGATTTTAGCTACTGGCTTCCTTTACTTTTTGAATTATCTTCAGGTGTTTGCCAAAGTTTACCTTAAATTGCTAGTATTTCAAGTTTGAGATGGTTTCCTTGAGATGGTGATCCACAGTCTACATGATAAAGTAGATTTGTTGCTGCTCTCACCAAACAATTCAGAGTGAATCTCCGCCCCTCCCCCCCACTGCCACTGCCAAGCATCTATAAAAAGCCATTTAGAGGAAAAAAAGAGTAATTTTATTTTAGGCTAATGTTAATAAATAAGAATTCTAAAACATGAGAGCACCTTTAGAAGAAGCCAACAAGAACTTTAAACATAAAATTATTGTTATTTGTCTCTTAGGGTTGGATGTTGATGGGATTTATAGAGTTAGTGGCAACCTTGCAGTGATCCAGAAGCTGAGGTTTACAGTCAATCATGGTAAGATCATATATTGTTATATACAGAATAACTAACTCATGACTGTTAGAATTGGTTTAAAATAATTTCAAAAACTTTCCCGTTCCTACTGTTTTCCAGATGAGAAATTGGACTTGAAGGATAGTAAATGGGAAGATATTCATGTCATCACTGGAGCACTGAAAATGTTTTTTCGAGAATTACCAGAACCTCTTTTTACATTTAATCATTTTAATGATTTTGTTAATGCAATTAGTAAGTATGTAATTAATTCCGCTCAGTTTTTTCCCTAGATGTTGAAAACCCTCTGTAGCTGCTGCAACACTGTTTGATATTTTAAACAAGTTTTCTCAAAGGATTGTTTTACTCCAGAAATTTTAAATGTAACCACCAGGTGTCACTGTGTATTACCAAATACCAGGTTCCAAAATAATGTCACTGCTTTCAGTTTCATGCAAAATCTCCAGTCATTGTCTTTTTTCAGAACAAGAACCAAGACAGCGTGTCTCTGCTGTGAAGGATCTAATCAAACAGTTGCCAAAGCCAAATCAGGACACAATGCAGACTCTGTTTAGACATCTCAAAAGGTAAGAGTCTCACCACAAAAGAGGAGGAGTAGTTAGGGGGGAAAAGAAGGTCGGAGAAGTGCACAGGTATGAGATGTGGTGTAGGACCCGCGGGGCCAGGGCCATGCAGACCTAGGTTCAGAGCCCAGCTGTGCTGCTTGCTGTCTTTGGGACATGAGAAAGATGACTTCTCTGAGCCTCAGTTCCTCGTAGGTAAAATGGTTTGGTATAAAGAATGCACTGAAGTAGATTTCCTATGTGAAGCATTTATATAATGCCTAGCACGTAGTAAGTGTTCAGAAATTGTTGCTAAAAGTTAATTATGATGAAGATGAGATTGGTTAAGTGAGGAATATTCAGTTACCTTGAAGTCAAGGTAATTAGGTCTAAGTTACTACATAGTCACTCTGAAACTTCTGATAGAAAGAACACGAGATTACTAAAATAAGTGATCACAGTATGAGAGATTTTTTTAGAAAATAGCATAAAATGAGTAAAATTCAAAGTTTAATCTCTGTGCCCTAATGATATTTTCCCCGTCACCCTAGCGGAGTGTTACCTGAATTGTAATAGGTATTCAAGTCTATGTCTTATTTTTAAAACTAAGCTGAAATATCACACATTTAAAGTTTGTGAGAATATGTATACCTTTCAGCTGTGTTTATGCAAAAGAAAGCTTTACGTGCTATTCAGATTGAATTCTCTTTGGTTAAATAGTTTATACGTACCTTAGGAAAATGAGCATTATTTCTCTTTTCTAAATGCAAGCTGTTTATAATACTTTTTGAAGAATTTCCCCTATTTTAAAATTTTCTCTTTTAACAATTTTTGTTTTTCCTCTTAGAGTTATAGAGAATGGAGAGAAAAACAGAATGACGTATCAGAGTATAGCAATTGTGTTTGGTCCCACTCTGTTAAAGCCAGAGAAGGAGACTGGCAACATAGCAGTTCATACCGTCTACCAGAATCAGATTGTAGAGTTAATTCTTCTCGAGATAAATTCCATCTTCGGACGTTGACTCTTACTGAAGGCAACCTGTGGAATAGAAGCCGGATTTCATCAGATTCCAAGTCCTTATATCTGATGTATTTTATGTTTGGACCAAGCAGTGACTCTTTGATTTTGCACTTTTCTGAGGGATCAGAAGGGAATGGGAGAGTCCAGATGTGTGATAGGCCCTCATATTTGCTGCTTTGTTGCAAGTTGATAGAACTGTGTGTACGTTTGAATTAATTTTATCCTGAATGTTTGCATTTCATACTCTGAATTTCAGTAAAAATCACAACTTGCGATTCCAACCAGTCATATACACTGGATAATTTGGTAAGAATACTACATTTTTTCTCCTCAAACTGGATAACATAGAATTTCTTCTCATGATTCAATAGGTTCATCACTCGATAGAACAATACTTACTGTCAGCTATTTTGAAAACGCTCCCGGGCATTTGAAACAAAATGAAGTATATCTGTTTTGAAACCTGTGTATTTTTTTTCGGGGTTTCTGCATGCAGTGGCAGTCTGATTGCTAGGACCCATTATAACCCAGATGCGATCCCTTGATGAAGGCTTGCTGTCTTTACGGAGTAGCACAGCAGCATACTAATAGTACTTAAAACACTGTGATTTACTGGAGTTTAATTTAGCATAAGCCAGTTCAGGGTATTTTGGGGCTGTCTGTGCTACACTGACTTGTAGCTAACAATCCTAATCTACCTAGTGCCATACTGAGTTCTTGGTATGACCCTGTGGAAACCAACGTTATTTGATGTAAATACAGGCTAAAGACTCACTGTCCTTTAGCTTATGTATATAATTGTGTTATATAGTCTCAGAGTACATTCTAACCTCTCATTTCTAATCACGATATTGGTAATTCTCCGTGAATGTTAGGTTTCCTCCAGAAATAGGCCGTTATTTGAGAAAGCTAACTGTGTGCACTTTTAGATTTTAATCACATTTACAGGCAAATCACTGTAATGCAAATGGTACTGGAACAATGCTGAATAGACTTGCTAAATGGTAAATGCACTACAAGAGGAACCTTTTAGATTATTTAATATGTACAGAATACATTAGAAAAAATTTATTACAGAATTCTAACTCTGCAGTACGAATAGTGGAAACCCATATGGAAATGAGAGGGATGTCAGATCGAAAATGACATTGCTAAATTTGAGAATTTCCTTTTACATTACTATTGTAGATTGGTTTGTATAATAAAACAGGGTTTGGAAGGTTTTGTTACAGAGAGCATGGTCTGCTGAAGATTTTTTAAAATGTATTTTTCTAGATTAACTGCTGTATATGAAATGTCTAATCTGAATAAAGAAAACTATAAGAGGTTTAGAGATTTTTCCATTGGAAGTGTGCATTTTGGTTTTTAATTTTGTTTTGTTTTTGCATTTACTGGCACACTCTTATAATACCTCATTTAAAAAGAAATCAACTGAATCCAGTACTTCCTGTGGCAAATGTTTTCCTCGTTTGCCCCCTCCCGCCCCCTCCCATTCCCACCCATCCCCACCCACCCACTCCCACCCCCTCCACTCTTTATTTCTGCATCAATATTTGAAAGTGAATGATTTGTAACCAAGACTCTGTTTCTTAGGGTTGCATCTATAATTTACAGATTACTTTTCTTGGGGACAAATATTTTTTGTATGACCTGCGTAAAAACCTCTCACCTGAGTTTTGTGGTGAAAATGTTGTTTGTTGTTGTGATCTTGTTAAATTGGTAACAAACCAAGCTACTTGACAGCAATGGGAAAGCATTGTTTTGGGTAGGGAGGAAAACTCCCGAATGAGAATGTTTATATTTGCCTAAAGATGTCCTTAACAGTATACAGTATGCTTTAGGCCTGGCCTATATAGTGATTGTATGCCAGGAAAACAATTAGACTCAAATCAGTGATGTTCTTTCTCTTGGTAGTTATGACATATCAAAGATTAAAAGTGTCCTGTGTTTCTTGTTTCAAAGTACACCTGTGTGTATGTGAAGTCTTGAATGTTTTAATAGTCCACAGCTAATCAGCTTATTGTAATATTGTATGTATAATGAGATCAATGTCTTGTGTTTTCATCCTTTGTGAATTAGAAATTCTCACTTGCTTTCTTGTCATAACAAAACCAGTAATATTTTTCTGTCTTGACAGCTTGATTTTTAGTAGAAAATATATTAAAGGCTGAAATAAATTGTCAGTGGAATTTCATTTACTAATAGGCTTTCCTTCAGAATGTCATTTTAAAAAGTAGTTGGAAATTGAAAGGAAAAAGTATATTCAAGTATGTTATTATAATCCAATAGAAGGAAGATACTTATTATTTAAATGTTACAGCAGTAAGAAATTTTACCTTTTACTCTAGAAAAATTATGAAATATTTCTGGGAAAAAGATGTTACCTTTTAGATAGAGGCAAATCTATAGATTTTTTTTTTTCTTATGTGAAAAGTACAGATGGAATAATTCAGCCAAACTTTGGGCCTAGGCAGTTGTGTTATATACACGTATGCACATGTATGTGTATGTAAATGTGTGTGTGTATTTGTCATTGCTTACATACAAATGAAAACTCATCAATAATAATCATGGCAGATACCTGGAGACCTTTGTACTATTTTAGTTTTATCCTATGATTCTTTGTAAGCCTGTAATAATAGATATTAAGATAGCAGTGAGAGGAAATTTTTCCTGGTTCATGGGAGAGGCTTCTAATTAAATGTTTAAAGTAAACATGCAGTTTCCCATGACACTGATTTCTCCAACATCTTTAAACATTTAAAAACATATACAGAGGAACCTACAACATGTCATTTTAGTAAAAAATAAGAATAGTCAAATGGGTGTCATCCTGTCACTGATCTTAAAAAGTCAACTGCTCAACTACTGCATCTATATAGAGTTGAAAATGGTAGAAAATAAGATTTTATTGAGTTTACTGGTCTCTGAACTCCAGCCGTCAGCTCTAACAATTCTCTTTTATAGAAGGCAAGCCTCTAGTTTGAGCCAGAAGTGTCTTAATTAGCGAGTTCAGCCTGTATGTTACAGTCCTGGAGGTGGGGCATCATTTCCGTTTTTGTTTTTTTTTAAACAGTATTCCTGTATAACTAATACAGTCGTGTTAAATGCAACTTTAGTTTGAAACCAAAAGAAAAAAAAAAGGCAAAGGGGCTGCAAAACCACATCAGCAGCCTTACAAAGATAGTGATTAGACTCTGTTGGAAATTCACAAGCCGTGAACCCAGGCCAGGCGGAGTCAGACTTAGCCTTCTAGAAAAGCGGGAGGCTCAGCATGCTAATGAGACGTTCCCTAACTACCGAAGGCCGGGAGTTCTCCTGAAGAATCTCGATTAGCCTTCTCAAGTGAAGTTTTGTGGACCAGCGCTGGCTGTAAATGCATTCAGCTGCTTTGAGCTTTTACAAATTAGCCTTATGTGAATATGGCACTTAAATGAACTCTTTCATTTCCCTCATTGCTTCCCTTCTCCCACAGGAAAAAAAAAGAAAAAAAGCACTTCCATGGTCCTCATAAACAGAGCACTTCCAGGACAAGGTAACTGTTTAACAAATCACTACAATACGAATTTAAAGAAGTTTGGTTTCTTACTTTTTCTCATCACCCTGCCCCTCCCTCTGTTTTACTTGCTCTCTGCACGTTTTCAGAAGAGCAGTCTTCGGTAAAGATTTTAACCGACAGCCAGATCTTCTAGGTGGTTCTAATCCTCGTGGCTCGCGCTGCAGGTAGCACTGAAACTTGTAAATTGTCGTGAACCTTGTAATGTTCACGGAACCTACTGACACCAGAGGGACAGCGCCGTGGAAGCTCTTATCAACAGAGCCCTCGCCGAGGTAGAGGTCAAAACAGCTGTCCGGTCAGGGTCGTGACTAGTGTGGGTTCTGCATGGCCTTCAGGGCCTCCTTCTCCTGGGCATTTTGAGAGGTTGTTTATATATGTAGTCAGAGAAATGGGTACCTTAACAGTCAAGTAAAACTGAGTCTCACTGATGGGTAACGCAGGACAGAACCATAGGGACTCTCACACTCACAGTCTTAGGTTATGGAGGCCCAGAGTGCATGTGGGTGCCGACAGCCTGATGGCTGCTTAGCGGCTCAGAAGCCTGAGGGATCTTGATTCGTTACGTTATTTCTATTTAAAGTTCGTGACGGGCGCTTCCCTGGCGGTCCAGTGGTTAAGACTCCACGCTTCTACTACAGGGGGCTCGGGTTCAATCCCTGATCCCTGGCTGGGGACCTAAGATCCCGCATGCTACACAGCGTGGCCAAAAAAAAAAGTTTGTGATGAATTTAAGTAAAGCATATTGTGGCATGTTCACATAATATCATTTGAGGAGGAAACATGTAGCTTGTCTACCTATTGTGGACACCTGTTTTCAAGCTAAATTTTTATTTATGGGACATGTTGAAACTTCTGTTTTCTTTCTTTTATATGTTGTGTACATCTCTTATGAATCTGGAGGTGGCCTCTCTGAGCAGTTGCTGTTTGCCTTGGACAGTCAGATGTGTGGCTACTCACACAGGCCGTATTGGGGCTTGCTGAGGCCCTGTGTCCGCAGTGTCCAGGTTTCCTGGACAGGGTGGACTTAAAGAGGAATCAAAGGCCCCTACAGAAGCCAGCACAGCTGCGTTATAAAGGGGGACAATAGCTAAAGATACCAATATCTTTAGTTCTGACTATGAGGGTCCCTGAATTCAATGCCTTACGTTGGGAACCAGGTCAGATGTGGTGTTTCTGACACCTGGCTGCATCTGATGGCGGCCCTGTCTCCTGACCTGTTACATTAGCCAGACTGACTGCCTGAGCACCGGCAGTGCCAACAGCTCAGCCTTCTTACCCATCTTACCGCACTCGGAAGCGGCTGGAGCTTATTCAGTTGGCATCAGTGGTCCCACAGAGCCAGCATCATACAACATGAAGTTGCTGTTTTAAATAACAGGTAGTACTGAAACATCCCCCACTGAAGAGAGTTTAATATAAACCACCTGCTCGGATCCCATTTATTCATTTAACAAATTCAGTGACCTTGTATTAGGTGTTTATGCATGGTGTTAACCTCTGGGGATGTAACGGTAAGCAAAACAGAAGCACAGAGTCTTAACCACTGGACCACCAGGAAAGTCCCGTGTTTCTGGTTTTGAGATTGGTATTATGACAACTGGTATATATTTAGTTCTGACATAAACCCTTATTGAGTGGGTGAATTGAAATGGTCAATCTCAGTAGTTTTATTATAAATGTGCCTTCCCAGTCAGCTACTAGTGGCCAGGCCAGGTTGCTGAGATTGAACTAAGATTTATTGCTACGTGATTGGGTATGAGTTGAGAATGACATAATACTCGAGTACTTGTGGAGTTGAAGTTAGGCAGGTTTGTCAGATAAATACAGGAGATGTCAAAGGCTTTGATGAAGCATCGTTTCAATGGATGAGGCCCGGTTTTAAACAGCAGACAGATCATCGTGGCGTGAAGCAATAAAATGTGAAGTGAGACATTCTCAACTGAAGTGTCAGGAAAAGCATGGATTTAACAACATTGTTAGTGGTCACACAAGTAATCCACATCATACCTCCTGTACGAAAATTAATATATGGAAAGGATTCCGGGGAGGTAGTGGTGACGGCACAGTTTTTCAATTCCCATGTTAAAACAACAGCATGATGACGTTGACAGCAAAGCTAGGTGACAAGATATCCTCACGATCCCCAAAATACAAGCAGCTGGGGGTAAGGTACCACCAGCTCCAAGATCTGGAAGGGCACAGTATTTGAAGGAGGCAGTAGGGTAGCATCTGATAAACCCGAGGGCAGGAGAACCACAGTATAACCACCAGGACTGAAGGGGCTGAGTCATTGTCACCCCAGGAATTCTCAAAACCAACTTGCCAGAGATCCCTTCCAGCACAAGGCCTCACACTGAAGAAGAGTTGCTGCGAGTAGAATTAGAATTGGGTAGGATAGGGACAGTAGATAAAGGAGGTTGTCTAGTTCAAGGTGGGCAGGGGAAGTAGAGCCAGAAAGTCCCAGGAATCAAGCTGCCATACTTTTTAACACAATGCAGAAACAACACAAGAATGAATCTGTGAAGTTAACAAAGCTTTCCTGACTCCTTAGCCCGTAAGTTCAGGAAAATTAATTTTACATGAAAATGAGCAAAATAACATCAAGGCCAAATCCCATATGAAATTATAAGGAAAAAGAATAAGCAGAATAACACCCCTATGGAAAATGGGAACATTCCAGAAACACGTGCCCATAAAAGAAAACTAATTTTTTATTGCAAAGTGAGCTTTTAAAGAAATAGTATAAGACATGAAAGAACAACATCAAATCAGAATTATAAGATGACAGAACTCAGGAAAGAAATAAAATGCTTTAGGATCATAAGTAGAAACATAAGAGCAGATAAATAAAACAATGCCTTAAAAGAAATAGGTGTAAAAAATTTTTTAATAAAAAATGAAAGACTTAAAGATTTTTAAAAGATTAAAAAGTGACATTGAAGATAGGTAAAGAAGGTCAAACATAGTACCAATAGGAGTTCATAAGAAAACCAAGGCAAGAAAAAGACATTAAAAATATTTTAGAAGCACTTCCCTGAAATTAGAAATTATGTATTGAAAGAGCACACCAGATAACTAATATTGACCGAAAATAACCATCAACAAGACGTACTCTAGTGAGATTACTGGACTGTAAAGAGGAAATTACTAGATTATTAGAATTTTCAACCGTACTATTTTATACCAGATGCAGGTGGAGCAATGTGTTTAAGATTCTCAAGAAAAGAAAGTCAAGGATTTCCTATCTAACAAAACGGACTTTGAAATATAAAAGGCACAAATTGTTACCAGCATTTAAGAATCCAAGAAAGGCTCTTCTCATGGTCCCATCTTTAAGAATCGATTACAGAAGTTTACAGACTGCAGATTACAGAGTTTCAGGCTACCAAAATGTCTTGGAGACATCAGCATAAGGACTGGTGGTTGAGTATTAAATATTTAGTTACTTACAATAGAAATAAGACTAAATGAAGGCCAACAGGGAGGATAGATAGTCCTTAATGACTACATACACCCTCCCAAATGAAGATTTAGTACCATTGTTAAGAAGAATGGGGAGGACATGTGCAAAAATTGAAAAATATTTTTATTAATTGTATTGGTGGTATTATTCTGGTTGGTGTATATGTAACAGGAGACTAAACAAATGAACACTTCTGGAATATCCTAATTCTGTCATCCCCTGGGTCCCTGAGAATCAAGATTCTCCAGCTGAGAACAACTAGAAAACCTGGTAACATTTTAAAATCAACGTTATTGAGGTACAATAAAATATGCCCATTTAAGTGTATAGTTTGATTAGTGACAAATGTACTCACCTGTGTAAACCACTAGCACAAACAAGACAAAGACCATTTCCATCACCCCCAGAAGTTCCAAGGGCCCATTTTGGCCAATATGTATTCTCCAGACCTGGTCCCAAGCAAATACCGATGGGCTTTTCTATAACTATAGATTAGATTTGACTCTGCTAGAGGTTCATATAAGTATAACCATTATGCAGATACTCTTTTCTGTCCAACTTCTTTGATTCACTGAAACGTTTTGTGATTCACCGTAACGTTTTGTGATTCACCCAGGTGTTTGTGCGTCTTTTTATTGCTGCGTGGTATTCCATTGTGTCTCTATTGCATTTGTTTATACATTCATCTCAGTACTTATTTTGTGGGGAGAGGGAATTTATTGGGAAAGAGGCCCAAGGAGTGATAAAATGTGCCATATTTTGATAGATGTGGGGTGTGTATTTGTCAAAGTTCATCAAACTATCACTTAAGATCTTCACAATTCCCTGTATGTAAATTATGCCACAATAAAAAAAGGGGGGAGATGTGTTTAAAACTTTTAAAAGAAGCTTAGCCTCACTGTGGGACCAGAACATCCAGAACATCTAAGTCACAATTTTTCATACACAGTGTTTGGCATTCAATTAAAAAAACAAGACAAAACAAAAAAAAAGCAGAGAATAGGGCTTCCTGGTGGTGCAGTGGTTGAGAGTCTGCCTGCCGATGCAGGGGACACGGGTTCGTGCCCCGGTCCGGGAGGATCCCATGTGCCGCGGAGCGGCTGGGCCTGTGAGCCGTGGCCGCTGGGCCTGCGCGTCCGGAGCCTGTGCTCTGCAACGGGAGAGGCCACAACAGTGAGAGGCCCGCGTACCACAAAAAAATAAAAAAAAATAAAAAAATAAAAGCAATAATTGACCAAAATCAATAGAAAAAACAGACAATAGAAATAGTTTCACGTGAGTTCCAAATATTGGAATTGTCCTGTGTTACAGAAGCTGTGATTAGTATGTTTAAGACATTGAATGAAAAGATCGAGAATTTCAGCAAAGAACTAGAAATTACAAGACTCAAATGGAAATTCTGGGACTGAAAAATACAGTAGTTGAAATTAAGAACTCCATAGATGAGCTTACAGATTAGACACAGCTAAAGAGAGAATTGTACCAGAAGATATCTCAACAGATAATATCCAGACTGAAACCTGGAGAGACAAAAGGATAGAAAATAAAGAATTGAACATAAGGGTTATATGGGAAATGGTGAAAAAAATTTAACATCCATGTGGCAGGGGTTCCAGGAAACGTGAGAGAGAATATGGTAGAAGCACTATTTGAAGAGAGAATGGCTGGGAATTTTCCAAAATAGATAGAAAATTGACAAACCATAGATGGAGAGAGCTCTCTAAACACAGGATAAATACAAAAAAACGCCCACATCATTGTAGGGATATCATAGGGAAAGTGCCAAACAGTAGAGACAAAAGAAAAACATGTTACCTTCAAATAAGCAATAATAAAATTGACCACTGACTTCTCAACAAAAATAGTAAAATACTGAAAGTAAACTGCCAACCTAGAATTCTCTACTTGTGTTATTGTGATTTGTAAGAAATATATATTTGGTCATTCAGATATATTTTGGTCATATATATTCAAATATATATAAAATTTTTTTTCTGTATGTATTTAGTATTTGTCTGCAATTCCTGGCTCACAGCTCCCCAAACACTTGGAATTTCCTGAGAGCCTGAGAGGTAAGAGCAGTGGGAGTATCTTTTGTTACAATATTTGATCTCTTGTCCTCAGTTCCTGGAAATATCAAAGCCATAAAAGTGAAATGTCTCCCCCTCATTTTCTGGTCTTCTTTTTTTTTTTTTGCGGTACGCAGGCCTCTCACTGTTGTGGCCTCTCCCGTTGCGGAGCACAGTCTCCAGACACGCAAGCTCAGCGGCCATGGCTCACGGGCCCAGCCGCTCCACGGCATGTGGGATCCTCCCAGACCGGGGCACGAACCCGCGTCCCCTGCATCGGCAGGCGGACTCCCAACCACTGCGCCACCAGGGAAGCCCCTCTGGTCTTCTTTTGACTCTAGTAGTTTTCAATATTTCACTTCTCTTACTGTAACTATTAGCTATGTATTCTTTTACTATTTTTTTATGATTAAAAAAATAGACAAAGAAGTCTGTCATAGACGAAGAAATAATCTCTGTAATATTTAAAGAGCTCTTAGAAATTAAGAAGTAAAAGACCAATCATCCAGGAGAAAAATGAACAAAAGAAGAAAGAGAAGAGCAACCATGAAAGTAATAAGCGATTCGGGCAAGAATCGTCAGTGGATGCTGAACTAGCGAGTGGAGGGTGAATGAGATATGAGGTGTATTCCTCCCTCTTCTTTCAGTCATACCCCACACTGCAAGTGCCGTGTGATCTGCAGACTCTAGCCCTCGCTACAGCTTTATTATTATCATTACTACGATCACTCCTCATCCCCCTCCTCTTCCTTCCCTTCTTTTTTTAAATTTTTTAAATTATTTTTTTATAAATTTATTTAGTTAGTTTTGGCTGCGTCGGGTCTTCGTTGCTGCGCGCAGGCTTTCTCTAGTTACGGCGAGCGGGGGCTACTCTTGGTTATGGTGCGCAGGCTTCTCATTGCGGTGGCTTCTCGTTACGGAGCACGGGCTCTAGGCCTGTGGGCTTCGGTAGTTGTGGCTCTGCGGGCTCAGTAGTTGCAGTGTGCAGGCTCAGTAGTTGTGGCTTGTGGGCTCTAGAGTGCAGGCTCAGTAGTTGTGGTACACGGGCTTAGCTGCTCCACGGCATTTGGGATCTTCCCGGACCAGGGCTCAAACCCGTGTCCCCTTCCTTGGCAGGCGGATTCTTAACCACTGCGCCACCAGGGAAGTCCTCCTTCCCTTCTTAAATCAACCCTCAGTGTCTCTGTGGTAGAAGGAGCTAGGATTGACCTTATTAAGCCTTAGAAACTGCCTTTTACTCTCTTTTGGCATTGATGTTCTTGAAATTACTATCTTTCCACTTCTAAGAAGGCACTATCTTGAAACTGAAGATTTTCTTGGATTCTCAGCTGCTTTGTTTGGCAACTGGTTATAAGGGCTACAATGGTAAAATTAGGAACATTGAAATTACATTTGAAGTATAAGGAATCTACATTTTTTCAAAGTTGTGTTCCACTATTTATTTTTCAAAACAGAGCATTGGGAAGAAAAATTTCCCCATATGACAGGAATATTTGCGTGTGAGGCTAATCTCAAACAATTTACCTGTTTTTGAAAACTCAATTTCTGAAAAGTCTGATAGGCAAGGGTAACTGTTAAGACTCTTTTCATCATTTTTGGATGAATTTATACCTGGGCTTAGGGCACCAGAGCATGCGTGACATTTATTAATATATCTCATATTGATGTAAGATTTTCAATAACTTTGTCATATGTTGCTTTGGGTTGGGGTAACCAACACAGAATTGTCAACTCACTTAAAAAATGACTACATTTTGCATGACATTCAAAAGGGAAGGAGAAAAACATTTTTCATTTAGTGGCTGTGGAAGTTATTTGTGTGGAGAATGCCGTTTCCCTGCATTTCACCTAAACGGAGTGATAAATCTTCGTGATTTTGCAGCTGTCACAATGATCATCAGTAAAAGGCACATGGTCCCGTCGTCCAAGTAGCTGAGTCTGCTTGAAACTTGAATAGTACTATTTTATTAGCCAAACTGCTTCAAGTTTTTCTCTTAGAGAACAGTTATATTTTATTGAGAATAATTGTGCTACCAGGCAATGGAAAATAAACACTAAACACTGATACTATCATGCTCTTGACTTGTCTAATTTTCCTGGTTCATAATGCATCGTGGCTAGACTGATGAAATCAAACCGTTAATGGTAAATTACCTGTCAGACTGATTTGTCTACTCTGTTCATTATCTTTCGTGAAAATACGGCTGAGGTGTGTGTGTGTGTGTGTGTGTGTGTGTGTGTGTGTGGTGTTTTAATTTCCTTGAGCTTGAGGTAGGAGTTGGAAATGTCTCTTTGCAGAAAGTAAACTTAGTATGTGTATATTTAAAATAAAATATCTACCCACTCATAACCTACATAGATGTCCAAAATATAATCATCAAGCACTTACTGTTTGGACTTGTTTATAGTAATTAATCTTAGGGTCCTAGAAAACAATAGTGGAAACTTCTGGTTGTCACTCTTTTTTTTTTTTTTTTTCGGAACGCGGGCCTCTCACCGTTGTGGCCTCTCCCGTTACGGAGCACAGGCTCCGGGCACTTACTGTTTGGACTTGTTTATAGTAATTAATCTTAGGGTCCTAGAAAACAATAGTGGAAACTTCTGGTTGTCACTCTTTTTTTTTTTTTTTTTCGGAACGCGGGCCTCTCACCGTTGTGGCCTCTCCCGTTACGGAGCACAGGCTCCGCCGCGTCCCCTGCATCGGCAGGCGGACTCTCAACCACTGCGCCACCAGGGAAGCCCTGGTTGTCACTCTTTAAAAAAAACAAATTTTTTTTTTTAATCTTTTTTCTGGTTGTCACTTATTCCCCCCGAGACACACTGAACACACAGGGTTCTTCTGCCCCTCGGGTGATGGACATGGAAAAACCTTTGCCATAAACACAGGAAGGCCTTCCAGAGAATAAGATGGAAACTGTAAATGGATTCCAAAGGGGACGAAGTGCGGTTCTATTCAAAAACAGGAAACAGGACTTCTGGATCTGGAGACAATGGCAAAAATTTAAAGCTGGTTTTTGTCTTAGGTTGAAAAATCACTTTCAGAAAACCTTTTGTAAATTGAAAAAGAACTTCCTTTGGGGCCTCCCTGGTGGCGCAGTGGTTGAGAGTCCGCCTGCCGATGCAGGGGGCGCAGGTTCGTGCCCGGGTCCGGGAGGATCCCACGTGCCGCGGGGCGGCTGGGCCCGTGAGCCGTGGCCGCTGCGCCTGCGCGTCCAGAGCCTGTGCTCCGCAACGGGAGAGGCCACAGCAGTGAGAGGCCCGCGTTCTGGGGAAAAAAAAAAAAAGGACTTCCTTTGGTATCACCGTCTCCTTGCACGATCTTTTAGACACTCAAGGGCTGCTTGAACACGCCTGTGAGTGGAAGGCAGGGTGAGTGATCGTGAACTGAAGCAGATCTGGGGCGACCTGAGGCCGGTGGCCCCCTTCACCAAAGTCAGGGAGATGTTCTGCAGACCTGGGTTTCCCCAGGAGATCTGGGTTCTTGCCCAGCTGCCCTTATACTGGGGAATGCTGTGCTCTGGTGACTCTAAACTTCTAGTGAATTTGGGAAGGACACGGAAAGCAGAGACCCTCTGGCGTTCCCTCCTTGATTCCAGCCAGCCAGCCAGCCAGCCGGTTCCAGAGCAGCTCTGGGCGAGGGGGAGCTTGGAGGAGACCCCGAGGCTGGGGGTCGGGAGAGTGCAGGTTCTGGGATCAGAGACTCCTGAGTTCCGATCCCATACTTCTCAGCTGGAGTCAAAGCAGATTTCTTGAACTTCTAAGGACTTCAATTTCTTCATATGTAGAATTCAGACAATCAAACCTTTGGAGTTTTTAAGACAAGGATTAAGTAAGAAAATGTCTTGGAAGCACCTTGCATAGTGTCTGGTTTACAGTAAGTGCCTAATCAGTGTTAATCACAGAGCAAAATATGATATTACTCCAGCTGCAATCCTGTAATAAAACTTACATTTTTCATATATTGGGTTTTTTTTGGTCCTTATAAGAACCCCGGGAATTGTGGTGTTTACCAGACATCCTTGCAGTTTAAGATGACACTTTTTTTTTTTTTTTTTTTTTTTTGCTGTACGCGGGCCTCTCACTGTTGGGGCCTCTCCCGTCGCGG
>NC_041224.1:8275617-8291073 GCF_002837175.3 Physeter macrocephalus | reverse complement strand
CGAACCCGCGTCCCCCGCATCGGCAGGCGGACTCTCAACCACTGGGCCACCAGGGAAGCCCCCAGGGGAGCGTTTTTAAAGGTCACATTTGGGGGGAGGGCTGCAGGATGCATGACTTCTTTCTGGTTGGTTAGTGGTGAGGTAACAGGGTGATGTTGCAGGAATCTCAGTCATCAGCCAGTTCCAACCAGTCTGGGGTCTAGTGCTTGTGGTCAGCATCCTCCCCTTGGGGGCAGGGTGTTCTTAGTTCCTAAAGAACAACTAAAAGATGCCCACCAGATTGTTACCCACACCCCTGGAGGAGGAGCTAGAACGCTGTTTTGTTTCTTTTTGGCTGCGCTGCACAGCATGCAGGATCTTAGTTCTCTGAGCAGGGGTTGAACCAGGCCGCCTGCAGTGGAAGTGTGGAGTCCTAACCACTGGACCGCCAGGGAATTTCAAACTAGGACTCTGTTTTATCCCTGAACCATTGTCATTACTTTTTTAAAATATAAATTTATTTATTTTATTTGTTTGTTTTTGGCTGCGTTGGGTCTTCGTTGCTGCACATGGGCCTTCTCTCATTGTGGCAGGTGGTGGCTGCTCTTCGGGGGCTGCTCTTCGTTGCGGTGCGCGGGCTTCTCATTGCAGTGGCTTCTCTTGTTGCGGAGCATGGGCTCTAGGCACTCTGGCTTCAGTAGTTGTGGTGCGTGGGCTTAGCTGTTCCAGGGAAGACGTGGGATCTTACCCGACCAGGGCTCGAACCCATATCCGCTGCATTGGCAGGCAGATTCTTAATCACTATGCCACCAGGGAAATCCCTGTCATTACTTTTCTTGTTTAACTGCTTTTCCTTTTTCTCTGCATTCCCTCACTTCCCTAATTAGTAACTGCTTCAATCTGCTCTTTGGAACTCAGGGAAGGCCTAGGAGACTAAAGCCTTTTTCTACAAACAAGAAACGGAGAAGCAGAGGGGCTTTTGTAGGCAGGAGGGCCCCGAGGGGTCCTGCTTGCTTTCTATCCCCCCTTTCCTTTGACACTCCTGAATCCTGAGGGGAGCTGGTGTAGGACAAGAAAGGGGATAAAGTTTTAGATAGAGAGGGTAATCATGAACTCGGCAGAGGAACTCGGTGTTAGGGGGACTCGGTTTCAGTTCAGAGCCCCGGGATTCTCCCAGGGGCTCAGGACTGGGAGACTGGGGACCCCTGATGTTCTTGCTCCACCTCTGCCCTCAAGGCCCTGTTCTCAGTGTTGGAGGACAGCCACTGACCCCTTCTTCCTTTCCCCCCCCCGTCTTTTCTTAAGCAGGAAGCCTGTTTGGGCCCCAGGCTTGCAGGAGCCTTCCCAAGACCTAGGCCTGATGTTGATTTATGGGGACACGGCTCCCCTGTGTGTGCCGGGCGGCCTCCCTTAACGGGATCTGTCACCTTCCCTAACCGCCACGCATCTGGGGCCAGAGCAGCTGCCTCTGTGCCTTTGTCTCCGCGCTCACCCGCCCAACAGCAGTGGCCCCTCTCCTCCCACCTGCCCGGAATGAGAGCTCACGGCCCTGCCCACCAAGTGCTCGCGGTACACAGAGTTTACAGAGTGACGGTAAGCAAGTGTCCTTTGTAAACAGAGAGTCGTGGGTGGTAGCATTAGCTCTTAAACATCATAATCAACTCTCCTGGTGGCCTCTTAAATTTGTGTGAGGCTTTTCTTCTCCATGAAATAGGAGGAGGCCCCAGAGCTGGTGAGAGTGGGGAGCACATGGGTGGCCTTTGGTACCTGAAACTAAAGTACAGTCCCGACTCGGGCTGCTGAGAACCTGGGTCCCCCTCAACACACACTTGGACGTGCACTCACAGACACACATGCACACACACACTGCCACACACATTCACAGATGCATACATGAACACACGTTCACATATGTACACACACATTCACATATGCACACACATGCACACACACGCACACATTCACATATGCACACACACGAACACACCCGCACATGCACACCTACACATGCACACATTCGCGCACACTCACACATGCACACACACACATTCACATATGCACTCACACATGCACACACACATGTACACGCACACACCCACACATGTGCACACACACTCCCTTGCGTGTATCTCGGTGGGCTGAGCTGGGGGCCCGGGAAGCTGCTTCGTCGGCCACACGGGTTCACAGCAGAATCAGCTGTATTTCCCTGCATCCCGGCCCCCCCCCCCCGCTTCTGTCAAATCTCAGAGAAGATCAGGTATGGACTGGGAAGGCCTGGTCCGGGGACTTCGGTGCTCGCAGCCCCGCCTGGGTCTGGGTGGGAGTGAAGCCCCACCAGGGGGACGGGGTGTCTCTGAGAGCCGTGTGCCCAGCTGCTGCCCCCGGTGGCCTCGTGCCACGCAGACCGATCTGCCCCGTCCTCGGTGGGTGCCAGAGTGTACCTTGGGACAGAGTTCACGACAGACACCCCAGTGACCTGCCTGCCGACCGGTCGGAACCCCAGCCGCGCTGCCTCAAAAGTGGACTGCAGGGTCCGCAGACACACACGTGGGGCTCGCAGGTCCAGCTTCCCACTTGCGGGCTGTGAGGCGTCGGGCAATTTATTTCTTCAGCTTCCCTGAGCTAGTTTCCTCATCTGCAAAAGTGAAGATGAAAGAGCCCACCGGCCCCGGGCTGTTGATGGGATTAAAGGGCAGCACGTGTGTAAAGGGCCTGCCGTCCGGGCTCAGTACACTGCAGGCGCAGTCAATAACATCTTCAATTCCTCGTCTCTGCGCAGAGGCTCTGCCCCGCGAGCGGGCTGCCGGGCCCAGCGCCGGTTTCCGCAGCGGGGCCCGTGGAGCCTCAGCTTTTAGGTGAGAGTCTGAGAGGGAACAAGCCCAGGCCTGGGGCGCGGGGTGGGGGGGATGGCAACCCAGGGCCCCCGGCTCACCCGCTTCTCCCCCGGTCCCCGCGCTCCAGGGAAGCCACCGGGATGGGCGGTCAGTCCCGGGTCACCCAGGGATGTGCGCTGGGCCCCTGCCAGCCCTGGAAGGCCTCCCAGCGCGGAGGTCAGGACGGAGGGCGGGGTTCGCACCGGCTGCTCCCGCTCAGCCTGGGCGGGAGGCCGAAGCCAGCCCGGCTGGAGGGGAGGCCGGCGGGACCGAAGGGCTGAGCAGGCCCGGGGGCGGCAGGGAGCGTGGCACCGCAGCCCTGGACCACCGGCCTCCTGTTCCCCAGGTGCCGGCGCCTCATGTCTGCGTCGCTTGTGAAGACCGACTCTCTCCTGACCCAGCACCCAAGCCACGTTGTCGGACATGCGAGGCCAGGACGTGGAGTCTGGTGAGGTCCCCCTGGAAGAACCGTGTTAGAATAACACAGGTCGTTGCTAAGACCAAGCTGACAGGCGGTCTACCGCCGGGGACAGGGCGGGAAGCTGGGAAGCGGGCCGCCGCGCTGCGCTGCCCTCCGCCGGCACCCGGCACCCGGCCGGGCTTCGCGCAGCCCCTGGCTCACCTGCTGCCCTCGTGAAGCCGAGTCCTGACTGCAGCCCCCCGTCTCCCATCCCCCAAGCACAGAGGCCCAGCTCTGCTGCTGTGTCCGCTCCCTCGCTTCCAGGAGGACGTGGGCACCCCGCACCCACTTACCTCGAGGGGGCAGGCAGACACAGGTGGTGACAGCGTGAAGCATTTGCTCCCTGCCGTGTATGTGAATAAATGTCACGTGTGCGTAACACTTTTTTCGTTTTCTTTTAAATTTTATTTTATTTTTACTTATTTATTTTATGCCAGTGTGTCATTTTCATTGGTTCATGGCCAGTAAAGTGGATTCCTTGGTCGCCATGATGTCCCAGGGGTCCTTATGTCGTGCACAGCTGTTCTAGATCCTGAATAGTGGTTTTCTGCATTGCTCGACAACTCGAGTAGGCCTTTTATAATGTCTTCCACCAGTTACAGTGCTTTGTGGACTGCATGTAGCTGCTGTTCCATCACACTGCATTGCTGCTCTGCCCCCTTCCACAGCTGAGAACAGAAGCCCAAGGGTAGTCTTATTATTTTGCCATTGCCGCAGGCCTGAGCCAGACCCTTCCAGGTAACTGGCCGTGTGTCCAGTTCACAAGCCTGTCCCTGAGTTAACGTCCCTAAAGCCTGTGTCTGTAGTTGTTTAGGGTTTTGGTGGCTTGCGGGTATGCTTGTCCTTCGTAGATAATTCAGGTCCTTGCGTTGTGTCTGTGTTCGCCAGCCATCCCCGTGCAGTCAGATGAGCCACGAGGATGGGGCTGCCACTTTTAAACTGGAAAGAGACTGAGTTTAACAGGATATCATCAATATTATATAGTTGATTTACAATGTTGTGCTCGTTTCTGGTAAACAAAGTGATTCAGTTATATATTGATATATATAATTCTTTTTATATTCCATTCTTGTTTATTACAAGATATTGAATATATCAATAGTTCCCTGTGCTATACAGTAGGACCTGGTTGTTGATCCATCCTGTATATAATAGTTTGCACCTGCTCATCCCAAACTCCCAATCCATCCCTCCCCCACCCCACCTCCCCCTTGGCAACCACAAGTCTGTCCTTTAGGTCTGTGAGTCAGTTTCTCTTTCATAGATAAGTTCATTTATGTCATATTTTAGACTCCATATATAAGTGATATCATATGGGATTTGTCTTCTCTTTCTGACTTACTTCACTGCGTATGATAATCTCTAGGTCCATCCATGTTGCTGCAAATGGCATTATTGCATTCTTTTTTATGGCTGAGTAGTATTCCATTGTATATATGTACCACATCTTCTTTATCCATTCATATGTTGATAGACATTTAGGTTGTTTCCATGTCCTGGCTATTGTGAATAGTGCTGCTATGAACATAGGGGTGCATGGATCTTTTCGAATTATAGTTTTGTCTGAATATATGCCCAGGAGTGGGATTGCTAGATCATATGGTAGCTCTACTTTTAGTTTTTTGAGGAACTCCATACTGTTCTCCATAGTGGCTGCACCAATTTACATTCCCACCAACAGTGCAAGAGGGTTCCCTTTTCTCCACACCCTCTCCAGCATTTGTTATTTGTAGACTTTTTAATGATGGCCATTCTGACTGGTGTGAGGTGATACCTCATTGCAGTTTTGATTTGCATTTCTCTAATAATTAACAACGTTGAGCATCTTGTCATTGGCCATCTGTATGTCTTTTTTGGAGAACTGTCTATTTAGGTCTTCTGCCTATCCTTTTGAGTGGGTTGTTTTTTGTTACTGAGTTGTATTAGCTGTTTGTATATTTTGAAAATTAAGCCCTCGTTGGTTGCATCATTTGCAAATATTTTCTCACAGTCTATAGGTTGTCTTTTTGTTTTGTTTATGGTTTCCTTTGCTGTGCAAAAGCTTACAGTTTGATTAGGCCCCATTTGTTTATTTTTGCTTTTATTTCTATTGCCTTGGGAGACTGACCTAAGAAGACATTGCTATGATGTTGTGTCAGAGAATGTTTTGCCTATGTTCTCTTCTAGGAGTTCTATGGTGTCATGTCTAATATTTAAATCTTTAAGCCATTTTGAGTTTATTTTTGTGCATGGTATGAGGGTGTGTTCTAACTTCATTGATTTATGTGTGTCTATCCAGCTTTCCCAACACCACTTGCTGAAAAATGTTTTTTCTCCATTGTATATTCTTGGCTCCTTTGTCCAAAATTAATTGATCTTAGTTGTGTGGGTTTATGTCTGGGCTCTCTGTTGTGTTCTGTTGATCCATATTCTGTGTTTGTGCCAATACCATGCTGTTTTGATTACTGTGGCTTTGTAGTATGGAAGTCTGGAAGGGTTATGCCTCCAGCTTTGTTCCCTTTCCTCAGGATTGCTTTGGCAATTCTGGTTTTTTATGGTTCCTAAAATATAAATTTTAGGATTATTTGTTCCAGTTCTGTGAAAAGTGACATGGGTAATTTGATAGGGATCACATTAAATCTGGAGATTGCTTTGGGTGGTATGGCCATTTTAACAATGTGAATTCTTCCAGTCCAAGAGCATGGGATATCTTTCCACTTCTTTGAATCATCTTGAATTACACTTTTATATACAAAATAAAATTATTGTGTATATCCTGTTTTTGAACCTGATCTTTTCCATTTAGCATATTGTGACTCTGTTCCTGTATCTTTGTATATAGTCTTCTATAACATAATTTTTAAAAACTGCAAAGTATTCCCTTGTGGTCTCCAGAGTGAGGCACATGCAAGACAGTCCCCTGGGATGAGGAAAGAAAATATTGCAACTTCCTCTGCTATTTATTTTTATCCCCAAATAAGCTGATGTCTGGACTCACCGTGGTGCTGCATGCAGTCTGTGAGCCTGATGGTACCAGGTGGTACCCATGGTCCTGGGGGAGGCTGGTGGGGGTGGGGAATCCCACAACTTTCTTCGCTTTTAGCAAACTGAAGTTTATTGCAGTTTAGGATTTTTGGTTAGAGAGATTTCCCAATCATACTCTTTTAACTAATAACTGTCACAAAATGGACAGATGGCTGAAAATGCTTCCTGCAAAGAAAATGTAGAAAGAGAGAGGAAAACAAGAAAATAACAGAATAGGTTCTTCAGTGTCTGGTATGAGCTTGTCATAGTTCTTGTTAGATGTAAGAACACCACCAATATAAACAGACCTGAAAATAAGTCAGCCTCAAACGTATTAACGTTTTGAGAGAATAATGGATATGTTAGCCATTCTGTTTGTAATGGCCTTACTCTAAGTGTACCTTGAGAGCTAATAAGAATATCACCATAGGCAGGACATTAAAAAAAAAAAGGCATTGAGAATATAACGACAAATTTCAACATTTTCCACTGATGTTTAAAGACATGAAATATTTCCAAACTTATACGTTTTGACTCAGTTACTACTAATAAATGTTTAAAAGCTTAAAAGCCACATACCAGGGTAAAACTGGCCAAAATAACACGTGGGAAAAATGTGGGGATGAACTTAAATGTCGTTTTTGCCAGAAAATACTACTGGATGGTGCATAGAAAGCAGTTGCTGAATATTTGGAGAAACAAGTATTAGAACACACAGCACAGTGTGGAAGTTTTGCTCTAGAGGTGGATGAAATCACACACGTTTTCAACGTGATTCGGTTACAGCATTTGCTGAGTTCTGTTTCAAAAACAAAACACATGAAGTATGTTTTTGTAAGCCACTACAAGAAGGATAACTGAAGGATATATATTCTCAATATTAAATAATGTTTGCAATAATGGTTAAAAACAGCAACAACAAATGTTCTTATACATAGGTATAAGAGCAGATAGAAAATACAGTGTCTGCATTTTTTAAAAAAATTTATTTATTTAATTAATTTATTTTTGGCTGCATTGGGTCTTCGTTGCAGCGCATGGGCTTCTCGTTGCGGTGGCTTCTCTTGTTGCGGAGCACGGGCTCTAGGCGCGTGGGCTTCAGTAGTTGCGGCAGGCGGGCTCGGTAGTTGTGGCTCGCGGGCTCTAGAGCGCAGGCTCAGTAGTTTTGGCGCACGGGCTTAGTTGCTCCGCGGCATGTGGGATCTTCCCGGACCAGGGCTCGAACCCGTGTCCCCTGCACTGGCAGGTGGATTCTTAACGACTGCACCACCAGGGAAGTCCTAGAGTGCCCGCTTGAACCACAGGGTTCTTGATCTTCAACAGATAGACGTAGACACATAGATAGTAGTCTAGCAAGTGGGGAACAGCACTGTCCTTGGACCTGGACTGTCATGGTTCAAATTCCAGGGCTGCTGCTTTGCTCGCTGTGAGACAGCAAGTTACTTGACCTCTCTGGGCCTCAGGTTCCTCACCTGTAAAATGGGGATAATAATTATATCTACACGCGGGGTAGTTGCAAAAGTTAAGTGAGTTAATATATCTAAAGCGCTTAAACTATGCCTGACCCACAGTAAGTGCTCCACAAATATCAGCTGATAATTTACACCATGCTTGACATTTATTTACAGACAAACTACCGTAGCAAGGAATTTGAAACTCGAGTGCAAAGTTCTACGCTGAATATCAGTCACGTAGCTCCATTTATAAAATGAAGCTTTAAACGTAAAGTAGAATCTTTATAATATTTTTAAGGACATAGAGAATGAGCAAAAAAGTCTTTTATGTACACAAAGTTTGGATGTGTATCATGTAGCAAATTACTTAAAAGAGCTAATGAATACAGGAATTTGGTGGCTTCTCATATTATGTCATTTAAGTTTCAAAACAAATACATGGGATCTGTCCCTTCAAGTTATGGTGACGTTTTTAACAATGAAAAATAAAATAATGCTTTTTGAGAGAAGTAGTGAGTGCATTTTGATTTCCAATGTTATGTGATTTTATTGCTGGAAAAAATGCAGTTATATGTAAATACTCTCATATTTGCTCAGTTTAAAATGTGGAAACAGATATTTCTAACTTGTTTAAAGATTTTCCCATGAAATTTTTCGTGTTTTGGATGCATTTGTTAAAAGTATTTAAAAAATGTAGGATGGATTAATTGACGTCATAGAAGTGGAAAATTTACTTAGCCCAATTCCAGAACAAATCTCCGTATGCTTAGTATATGAGAATGAAAAATTAACTTGATTTATTGTGTGCCCAATCATGCCTTTCTCCTATTTGTATCTGCCTTCATAAAAGATTATTTTCAATTATGGCAGCTTTATAACCAAGCAGAGAAATACATTGAACTTTCAACAGTTGCATCACAAAGTGGTAATTACGATTTAAAGAAATAATTGAGCATGTCCAAAATCACTTGCTCTCTCAAAGCCTAAATATTGCTGTGGTATTAGTGAATAAAATATTGCTTAAAATGCCCATATTGTATGTTTTTAAATGCACATAACATTTTTAGTACCACAGTACCCATACACAACTTACCATAAATAAATACACATTTATTTATCAGGATGTGTTCTCCAAACTCACGTTTGCGAGGGGTCTGTTACTGTTGGCTCAAAGTAGAAGCGACCATTCAGTCCCCTAGGATTGGGCACGTAGGTTGTTTCCCATTTTTTCCGTTTGCCACATTCCTGGCTTATTTTCTGGGGATGGAGTCCTAGAACTGGAAATGCTTATTCAGAGGAGCCTATCCACTTTAAGGGAGTATTTTATATTTATTTATTTGTTACAAATGGCCTGCAGAGACGTAGGAAATCCACAGTCTCTGATGCGCGCACAGGCATCCATGAGAGTGTTTCTCCCCAGCCTGGCTTTGTCTTCATGTGATCTTATCTGCCTGTTGGAGGAGAGGACGGTGGTGTGTCTCAGGCAGTCATGGAGCCCGGGGCCCCAGAGAAGGCAGCTCTGGGCAGGGAGCCTGGGTGACCTCAGACGGCGGCCACCAAGAGCATCATTTGCCTCAGGCCCTTGCTCTCTGCCAGGATGAGCTTCCCGGGGACTTGGCGGTCCGGCTCCAGGTGGCCGGGGGGCGGGTGCAGGAGGGTGCGGGGACGCGGTCACCTCCCGCAGAGGCGGGAGTGGGATCCGCCAGTGAGGTTCTGCTTCTGGAAACTGCCTGTGGGACGATGATGGTTTACACGCTGCGGTGTCCAGGGATCACGTGCAGGGGGAAAGACGCCTCCTGCGCTCAGACCATGTGGAAAGCATTTCTCCCTCGCAGGAGAACAAAAGCAGCCTTGCCGAGTACCTGGGGCCCTGGCTGGCTGGCTGGCTGGCTGGCTGGCTGGCTGGCTGGCTCCCTCCCTCTCCCTGTCTTTTGCTAACAGAGCAGAGGGGGACTTCCCACCAGAATCCAAAAAGGCAGATTTCGCAAGCGGGTGGCCTCACAGCAAAGTGCTGGCATTTTCTTCTCCGTTTCTGGGTAGCCTAAGTCGGCACATTGTCCCACGTCAAGCTTGTTTCTCCCTCTGGAGGCCCAGACCCCACGAAGGAACAGCCGATCCGACACAGGATTCCGACCAACGTGTTGAAAGCGGCTCTTGGTGGAAGGTGTCAGCCTCACACATGGCAGGCGCCTGGTGGCCTGGATCCCCTGCGCAGGGCCAGCCTGGGCACTGGGGGACGATGACGCGGTCAGGGAGCCTTTGGCACCGACCCTCAGCGCTCTGGCACCCACCTGTGTGCAGGGAGGGTCCCTGGGGATCCGAGGGCCAGCCCTGAGGTTGGGATGGGGGTGGATTCTGCTTCCATCTTGACTCTGGCCTCCCGGGGAGCCCTGACCTGGGGTCTCAGCAGCCACCCCCCCTTCTTCCTTCCTGGGCTCTCCTAACCCCGCTGCGGCTAGAGGGGACACCAAGGGAGGTGGAAAGCCTGGGCTCCCGGAGCGCGGTGGGTGCAGTTGTGGGGTCTGAAGACAAGGCGATGTATCTGCCCTCTAGGCGCAAAGCACCTGGGGAGATTTTGACGCTTGCTTCAGGCCATTTACGTAGCCTGTCTCCAGGCAGCCAAAGAGGCTGGAAGGCAGACTGAGCGCCGTCCCAGAAGAAGCAGGCGGCGCTTAAGAGCTGAGATCAATCTCTCCTCCCGGGGGACCCTTCCCTAGCTACCTCCGGCGCGCCCTCATTCTCTCTCTCTCCCTACACACGCACACACACACACACACACTCTCTCTCTCTCTCTCTCTCTCTCTCACACACACACACACACACACACACACACACACACACGCACGCACACACGTTCCTGCCAGCCAGCCATCCACTCGTTTTTCATTGGTTCATTCAGCAAACATGACGATGGTTTAAAGCAGAGGGCTCCAATCCACTCACTGCTCACAGGACCTCACAGGCGGACAGGACTTTGCACAGAATCTAGTTCACAGCTTTGCATAAGAGGTTGATTTACAAACCTGGAGGCCCCAAAGCAATACCCCAAGCTAGACTGGGTGGGATAACCGTCCCCTCCTGGGGCAGATTAAAGTGCAGAAGGGGATGTGTACTCAGGCGGCTGCACGGATTTCTTCTCATGCCAAGAGGATTCCTCTCGGGATAATGCTACAGGAGCCCCAGAGCAGCCAGAGCGGCGTTTACAAATGGAAATCAGGTCATGCCTCTCTGCTGCTTAAACCCTGCAAAGGCTCCCGGCGGTCCAGTGGTTAAGACTCTGCGCTTCCCCTGCAGGAGGCGTGGGTCTGATCCCTGGTCAGGAAGTCTTGCATGCCTCGAGGTGCGGCCAAAAATAAATAATAAAAATTTAAAAAATAAAGAATTCGTCGTACTTAAAATTCCAACTCCGCACAGTGAATACGAGGCCCTGGGGGACCTGGCCCTCCTTCCTCTGGGCACTTGGCTCCAGCCATGCCTCTCTCTCTGCTCCTGCACCATCCAACCTGAACCCTTCATGCTCTCCTGTGCTGGGAGCCCAAGTCTGCAGGCTCTGTGAGGCCTGGCCTTGCCTGGCTCGTTCGCCAGTGCGCCAGGGCCGGCACAGAGCAGGTGCTCAAAGTGGTGTTTCAATGAACGCGCGGTGCCAGTCAGTGACAGGGTAGGCTCTGCTTTGAACCGGGTGGTAAAAGATTTTGGACTTTGCAGGGTGGAAAGGGATGCATTTTATTTTATTTTATTTTTCCTTTTTATATTATCCTGGAGTCTAGTTGATTTACAATGTTGTGTTAGTTTCAGGTGTGCAGCCAAGTGATATATATATACCTATATCTACTCTCCTTCAGATTCTTTTCGAAAGGGAGGCAGTTTAGCCCTTTGCCTTTCTTTCTTCTTCTGTTCCTCCTCCCCCTCCTCCTTCCTTTGGCTAGACATTACCATCAGCTTCCAGCTTCTATGCAGATGGTGAACCAGTCTGGCTGCCTGCTGTTTGGCTGTCTCAGAGCAGCCCTGGACAAACCACGGAGGCACCTGGAGAAGCTGGATTCCAGGAATTAACCAGAAAACTAGGAGAAAGCACGGGAAGCCTGCGCAGGGTTTTGAATTGGCGCAGGTGATGGGAAGGGAAGAGGCTGCAGCCCGGGTCGGCAGGAGGGCGGGGGCAGCAGGGCAAGAATAGACCCGGAGGCTCTTCTGAGATTCTCCCCTTGTCTCGTAAGTGTTGACATTGTATTGGAGTTCAAGAAACACCTGTTGCTGGGGTAGAGGAGGTTGTCCGAGATGACAGGGAAGGAGGTGGGTTTAGTAAAATAAAGGAATGTATCCTGGGATGGCGTCAAGACTTTGCAGGTGCCAAACCCAGTGGATCCTGTTTTGTGGATTTGGGAAATAAGAGGATCTGCTACACTGCTGAACTCCATTCGAAAGTTTGTGAAACCAGCTGCAAGTCCTGTAAAGCTGAAGCCTTTGTGTTGCAGAATCATTGGGCTTTTCAGAGTTTCAGATTGTGGCCAAGTTAAAGGCAGCCTCTTCCTTTTTTTAAAATGAATGCACCAGAAACTCAGCTTGGTCCTGGCCTCTGAGCTTCCAGGGCTGGACTGTATGTTGCCAGTTATTACTGGACAGTGTGCAAGGAAGAGGAGGAAGACGAGGGGGAGGCACGGCAAAAGGGGGTCCCCGAGTTAAGCAAGCGGCCAGAGCTGTCCAGAAAGGACCGGTGTGGCAGAAAGGACATTGATTTCCACCTGGCCCTGACAGCTGGGCGGCCTTGCACAAGTCCCCTAGCATCTCTGGGCCGCACTCTCCTCATCTGTATAGCCAGGGGGCTGGACGGGATTGTTTACGGTCGCTGTCGGCTCTGGCATCTGACACTTCTATCAGTCCTCAGCCCAGAGCAGTCCCGGATCTCCTCGGCTTAGATGGGAAATTCATCTCCCTTGCAGATTAAACACCTATCGATTTTTTTCCCTCTGGCAAAGGGGAATGAGACAGCTATCTCTTTTCCTGCAGACAGAGGCAAAGAAAAAAAGCAAAATTAAATGAGCCTCCCATTCAGTGCTTTCCTGTTCAAGTCTGAACGCTAAACATCATTGGCTCCCCCCCGGGGGCGGGGGGTGTAACTCAGACTCTGCAGCTCAGAGAAATCCGGAGTTGGAAGGGTCCTGACAGACTATGCAGTCTTGCTCTCTAAGCTGAGGAAACAGAGACCCCCGGATGGGAAGTGACACGGAATCGGGTAGTGATGGAGCCTGAACCCCCGTCTAGACAGACAGACGTCCAGGATCAGCGCAGTCTGTTGGCTCTTCGCACAGACACCTTTCCAGGGCCGGTTACTAAGAGCTGCTCGGACTCTCGGATTGCTCCCTTATATGTAGGCGATTAGATAATCTTGCTTGCTTTTTGCTTCTCCAGTTGGAGTTTACGTTGACCTCAGAGTTAATCCATCAGCCTAGGTTTCGTGCACAGAGCGCGGCTTCGGGCCTGAGGCGGGGGGGGGGTGTCTCTCCACTCTTTGTAGGGAGACGCGGCCGGTGATTGGTGGCTGCGGGGAGCGCCGGGGAGGGCGGCCAATGGGGAGCGCAGGGAGGCGGGGCTTCCCGGGGCGGGGCGCGCGCGCGGTCGCCGTGGTTACCGCTCCGGCGGCGCCGCGCGGTGGACCCCGGTTCAGTCTCCGCCCCGGTGCCGGGCCGCGTGCTGCAGTCTGAGAGCTCCTCAACCCCGCCCGGACTCTGCTGTGGTTTTAATTTCACGGCTCCGTCCTCGAGTCTGTCCGAGCGCATCTTCATCACGTGCAGGGCTTCCCGACGGGACTCGGATGGCTGTGGCTCGAAGGGAGGCTGCTTCCTCGGCCACAGCAAAGCCTCCCCCACGGGCCTGGTGGGAGAGCCCTGCGGCGCCTCGGGTGGTCCCTGATGGAGCAGAAACACCGCTCCCCGTGCGAGGGCCGTGGGCGCCCACCGGGACGCCTGCTAGGGATGCGGGGTGGGGCCTCACCTCGAGCCCCGCCCCCACTGCCTCCGCCTGTGCTGCCACGCCCACTCTCCCGCGCGCAGGTGGGCGTTCACTGTCCCGCTCGCCCGCGGGCGGGCGCTGGAGGGACTTGAACCCCGCACCGCGCCGGGACTGAGGCGGGCTTGTTTCTAAGTCTTGGGCATTTATCACCCTGCTGACCCCCGGGGCGAGGGCCGCGCAGTCAGCCCATCAGGATGCTAAAGGTCAAGGCAATGCACATTCCTCAAGAACGTGGCTTCACAGTCCTTGTTTTCGTGACAAAACCTGGCAGTCAGTATTTAAGGAGAGTTCCCCTCCTATCTTCCGGCCACTGAGAGAATAAAAAACTGAAAATAAAAACGAACCTGTAAGTAGAGTGTAGACGTCAGTCTCCTGTCACCTAGGACCTGTCTTGCACCCTCAGAGTGAGCACTGATGTGAAGAGAGTTGGTCTGCATCCTTTGCATTCAGGGTTAGTTTTCCCTCAGATTTTTAGAGAATTTCATTTTTTCCACGAGCTCTCATGACACAGTCTAACTTATGAATTGCACCAAGTAGAAAATGGACCCGTTTGACATACATCAATTTTGCAGTTTTAAATTTCACGGAGCTGGAAGGCCAGGAATAAGGTGTGTGAGCCTTTCAGGGCCCTGAACCTCCTCTCGGTCCCACCCTGGGAAAAAATGTGCTTTCATCATTACTTCTGTGCTCGAAAACCTAAGCGGATCCCCGGTTTTGCCCTCGAGTACTAAGAACACTAAGGGCTGCCTCTACCACCCGAGGCGCTAATGAAACCAAGCAGACGTGCTGTGTGGTCCCACGTCCAGACTCAGCCCCGCCCGGAATCCCTTCCTTTCCTCATCTGATTCCTCTCCACCCTGCCAGCTCCCCCTTCTCCATCCGCATCTGGTCAGTCCCACAACCCGGCCCTTGACGGCCTTTGCCTCATTAAGTACTAGAAGAAAGGGCCTTTCAAATGGGAGGGCTGGTCCAGTCCTGGCTGAGGGCCTCCGGTTCCCACAGGGGCTGCCCCTGCCCTTCGTGTGGTCCTGGGTTTGTGGGGCAGCGTGGGAAGGGTCGAGGAGAGAGGGGTCCGTTTGTTGTCCGCGAACGGGGTGTGAAGGTGAGGTGGGAGAGTCGAGAGAGGTGCCAGCACAGGCCAGCATCCTTAACTGCTGAGACCTGTTTGGGGTTTGTCCCAAGCTCCATAGTAACCCTAGACAAGACACCAGAAGAATTTGGAGAGCTGGGTTCTTCCCTGTCAGTTTCTGACTGGCCGCGTCTGGCCCAGAAAAAAGAGTTGGAGGGGGCAGCCAGGAGCGATTCGCCAGCAGGCTCCGCCGCTAAGGCTGAGTCTGAGACCCAGGCAGGGCCAGAAATTGCAATTAGCTTGCAAATGCCGATCATTTCAGGAAAGAAAACGGCCCCAGCGCTGGCGCCCACCCGGACAGCCCTGGGACGGCCCCTTGGGCTCGCGGACCTGCCGCTCACCTGCTCCCGCGGGGAACCAGGCCCTCAGGCTGGGGGCAGCCCCCCCCGCCCCCGGCGGGAGGAGAAGGGCCTTCTCCCCCGGGGTCCTCGTACTTTCGGGCAGCATTTGTAGCCGGCCTCCCAAGGAAACCCTGTAGCCAAATCGTGCAGAGTTTAAAACAGGGTCCGCCGGGCTTCCCTGGTGGCGCAGCGGTTGCGAGTCCGCCTGCCG